>NC_073694.1:99411396-99578896 GCF_029784165.1 Wyeomyia smithii
GTCTCCCGTCCCGTAAAACCTGGCAGGCCTTTCAGTACGTTTCAAATTCATTGCCCGGTGGGAACCGGGCAGGAGTGGGATCAGATGTCCTTTCCTGACTTGCGCCGGTCGGGGGTGTTATAGTTGCTCATAAGGCGCTATGGCAGCCGCCCCTAGCCATGGCCTCACTGCTTCGGCATAGATTACCATGGGACCAGATAGGCGACCACTCCAGTATGGATGAGGATAGCGGCTGTAAGGGGGACCCACTAAACAAAAATGAATTCAAATGAAAATAATCAACAAATGGGCGCAGATGGGTTGAAAAACCCGTTTGCACGAGGAGGCATCCAGAGGTCTCCGCCGAGAAAGGCGGAGATGGATGCAGTAAAGGACGCCTGCGAAGACGGCAAAGGCAGTACGCCTACCGGATCGACGCAAGACATCGCAGTGGCTGGTCCACTGTTGATAAAGGCGGTCGGAAGACAGCGAGACACGCTACCGAAGGTAGTAGCGCTGTCGGAGCAGCTCGATGCCATAATCGAGTTTGCGAAAAGTCGCACCAACACGACGAAGTACCTGAAGCAGGCTCTCTACATGCTTCGGTCCTCCGTCGATGCTGCGAAGAAGGAGCACACCGAGCTCAAGGCAAGAGCGGTGGCTGCAGAGAAGAATGCAACGGAGGTGACCGGAAGGGCGACGAAGTCGGTCCAAACGGACACCTGCACGTTTGCAGCGGTTTGCGCCTCCGGGTCAGCCGCAAAAAGAGCAAGGCAGTCTCCGGGGGAAGCCCCCGAGAACAGCAAGAAACGGTTGGTTGTGCTAAGCCCGCGAGACAGCACACCAACGGCCTCCAAGTCCGCCGAAAAGTCTGCCGAAGTGGCAGCTACGGGAAACCCTAGGATTACCGTGGGAGGAAGGAAGCGCCAAAAAGGCAGCAAGTGCAACGACGAGAAGGCGACAAATCGTCCAAAAATGGTAAAGAAGGCGCGAAGCAGGGGTGACGCCCTCATACTCAAGACGGATGGGTCCAAGTACTCCGAAGTCTTGAAGAAAATGAGAGGCGAAACCCAGCTCAAGGATCTGGGAGCCGATGTGCGGACCATCCGTCGCTCTCGCACTGGCGAGATGATCCTTGAGCTCCGTAAGGATGCTAAAAACAAGGGCGCTGCTTACAAGACGGTAGCCGAGCAGGTCCTCGGGAAAGATGTGCAAATTCGGGCACTCACCTCAGAGGTGACTCTCCATCTCAAAAACCTGGATGAAATCACCGAGAGGTGCGATATTGCACAGGCCCTCAAGGAGAAGTGCGGAGTGGAAGTAGCCACTGAGGTAATTCGCCTCTGTAAGGGTACAGCCACAGGAGGCCACTTTCCGGCTTGCATCGGCTGTTGCAACTCTGACCCTGAAGACAGCCAAACTTATGGTTGGCTAGTCAGTATGTCCCCTAAGCATACTCCAGCAGCCGGACGTTTGCTTCAGGTGTTTCGAGGGAGGACACAAGTCCTGGACCTGCAAGGGGCCCGATAGGAGCCAGTTATGTAGGCGTTGTGGTGGTGCTGGCCATAAAGCTAAAGACTGCGGGGAGCCTCTCAAGTGCTTGGTATGTACTGGAAAACGGGACGCCAAGCACTTTATGGGAGGCCCACGGTGCCCAGCCGGTAAGGCGGCCACGAAACCACGGGCGTGAGGGTGACACAATTGAACCTGAACCATTGCCATGTGGCACAGCAGCTGCTATACCAAGCAGCGTCTGAGTCGCGGTCGGACATCGCAATCGTATCGGACCCCTACTGCATTTCTTTCGGAAACGGTAATTGGGTTGCAGATAAGTCCAGTACGGCGGCCATATGCACGACCAGCAAGTTCCCGGTTCAGGAGGTTGTGTCAGCCTCAAATGAAGGATACGCGGTTGCCAAGGTGGACGGAGTGTTCTACTGCAGTTGTTATGCTCCGCCGCGTTGGTCTATCGAAAGGTTCACCCAGATGGTCGACTTGTTATCTATGGAGCTGACGGGACTAACACCCTTAGTAGTGGCGGGCGACTTCAACGCTTGGGCTGTTGAGTGGGGAAGCCGCCGCACGAATCGGAGGGGTCAGATCTTGTTGGAAGCTTTGGCAAAGCTCACCCTAGATCTGGCCAATGTTGGAACCAAGTGTACATTCAGCAGAAATGGTGCAGAGTCGATCATCGACGTGACGCTCTCCAGCCCAGGACTGATCGTGAACTGGAGGGTAGACGATGGCTACACCTATAGAGACCACCAGTCGGTCTGCTATAGCGTAGTCCATAACGTGAGGCGGCAGGCGACGGGTAGAGCCAATACTCCGACCGTCCGCGGGTGGAAGACATCGCATTTCGATGCCGAGGTATTTGCAGTAGCAATGAGTAGAGAGCGCGAGGGGGGCAGTTGGCTCCGCCCGAGTGCTGACCAGTTAGTTGCCACATTATCGCGGGCGTGCGACGCCACCATGCCTAGGACCCGCCAACCTAGGAATGGTAAGTCACCGGTATACTGGTGGACCGACGCGATAGCGGACCTCCGTAGCGCGTGCCTCCGTGCAAGACGGATGTTGCAACGTGCACGTACCGATGCACAGAGAGTAGAGCGCCGTGTAGCATTCGGATCTGCAAAATCGGCGCTTAAAAGTGCGATTAAGGCGAGCAAGAGGGCCTGCTTCGATAGGCTATGCGCGAGTGCCAGTACGAATCCGTGGGGCAACGCCTACAGAGTCGTAATTGCGAAGACCAAAGGCGTGTTGGCGCCTGCAGAGCGATCACCAGCGATGCTGGAGCGTATCATCGAAGGACTCTTTCCACGACACGAGCCAAATCCTTGGCCTCTGGTTGCTGAGTCTCACGTCCGACGTTCCAGTATCTCAGACACAGACCAGGGATGGTCGGCCAACCTGCCGGGCCTCCAATCCGTGAGAGACGGCAGCCGTGCCGAGGTTGTGGAGGAGGTAAGGGTTACGAATGAGGAACTCATCGTGATCGCCAATTCCCTATAGGTGAGCAAGGCACCAGGACCGGATGGAATCCCGAACTTGGCCATCAGGACGGCCATGAAAGTGGCCCCCGATCTATTTCGAGCAGTCATGCAGAAGTGCCTGGATGACTGCCTCTTTCCGGACAGGTGGAAGCGACAGAGATTGGTGCTGTTGCCGAAGGCTTGGAAACCACCAGGGGACCCATCGGCATACAGACCTATCTTTCTGCTGGACACTACGGGCAAGGTGCTTGAGAGAATTATCCTCAACAGACTGGTAAAGTACACAGAGGGTGTAAACGGTCTGGCAAGTAACCAGTTCGGCATCCGGAAAGGTAGATCCACGCTGGATGCTATTCCCTCTGTCACTAAGACGGCAGAGGTAGCACTCCAGCGTAAGAGTTGGGGCATTCGCTATTGCGCAATCGTCACGCTTGACGTGAAGAATGCATTCAATAGCGCCAGTTGGGACTCCATAGCGCTCGCGCTTAGAAGCATCCACGTACCGGTGTCGTAATACAAGATTTTGGAAAATTATTTCCAGATTTCCAGGAGGGTCAGAAGTGCGTCCCAATCACCGCAGGGGTACCGCAAGGTTCCATCCTGGGCCCGGTGTTGTGGAATGTCATGTATGACGGGGTGTTGAAACTAAAGTTCCCTGTAGGGGTTGTGATCGTCGGTTTCGCAGACGACATCACGCTAGAGGTCTACGGCGAGTCGATCGAAGAGGTCGAGTTGACGGCCGCGCACTGCATATGCAAGGTCGAAGACTGGATGCACTCTAGGAAACTGGAGTTAGCGCACCATAAAACGGAGGTTACGGTTGTGAACAACCGCAAATTAGAGCAACAGGCGGTGGTCAGAGTCGGTGACTGCACCATTATCTTAAGGCGTTCCTTGAAGCTCTTAGGGGTTATGGTTGACGATAAGCTCACATTCAAGAGTCACGTCGACTTTGCCTGTAAGAGGGCTTCAACGGCCGTTGCAGGACTATCTCGAATGATGTCGAATAGCTCAGCGGTATATGGCAGCAAGCGTAAACTTCTTGCCAGCGTGGTTTCGTCCATACTTAGGTATTGTTGGGCCAGTGTGGTTCAAAGCGTTAGGTACCAACAGTCATCGTCGTAAACTGGAAGGTACCTACAGGCTCATGTGCCTGAGGGTTGTGAGCGCGTACCGTACAGTGTCATACGACGCAATCTGCGTCCTGTCCGGCATGATGCCTATCAGCATAGCCATTAAGGAGGACGTAGAATGCTTCGATCAACGTGACACAAGGGGTATACGAGGCACCAGAAGGTCATTCTCGATGATCAGATGGCAGCAGGAATGGTCCAATTCCGCAAAGGGTAGATGGACGCATCGACTTATTCCGGACGTATCCGGATGGGTCGGGAGGTGCCATGGAGAAGTTAACTTCCACTTGACACAGATTCTGTCAGGTCATGGTTGCTTCAGGCAGTATCTACACAGATTCGGGCATGCGGGGTCCCCCATGTGTCCCGAGTGCGCGGATGCGGAAGAGACTGCTGAGCATGTCTTCTTCGTGTGCCCTCGTTTTGTGCATGCGCGGAGCGACATGATGGTAGTGAGTGGGCCAGACACCACTCCGGACAACCTAGTTCGGAGGATGTATTATGGGCTGGAGACTGAAGGGGTTTTAGTGGGTCCGGTCACTGATCCAAACCAACCCCACACTCCCTGACGTTGGTCACCTCAGGGGTTTGGATGCAAATTTCCCCTTCACCTGAAACAAAATATATATGTTTATATATGTATATATATATATATATATATATATATATATATATATATATATATATATATATATATATATATATATATATATATATATATATATATATATATATATATATAAATATATATATATATATATATATATATATATATATATATATATATATATATATATATATATATATATATATGTATATATATATATATATATATATATATATATATATATATATATATATATATATATATATATATATATATATATATATATATATATATTATATATATATATATATATATATATGTATATACATATATATATATATTTATATATATATATATATATATATATATATATATATATATATGTATATATATATATATATATATATATATATATATATATATATATATATATATTTATATATATATATATATATATAAATATATATATATATATATATATATATATATATATATATATATATATATATATGTATATATATATATATATATATATATATATATATATATGTATATATATATATATATATCTATATATATATATATATATGTATATATATATATATATATATATATATATATATATATATATATATATATATATATATATATATATATACATACATCTTGATTGGTACAAGGATCATCCGAAGTACCTGCTCCTGCTTCCCCGCGAACGACGAAGGATAACACCCCCGGACAAAAAATCCAGTATTGAATAATGCTGGTAAAATTCATGTGAGTAATTTTCCAATTATAATTTTTTTAATTTGAAGTGAATATTAAAAAAGTCCAGACTAGCTGGCAATGTGAAACGATTTTTATTTATATAAGTAGAAGAAAAAAGTAATATCATAATTAAGAAAAAGAGTCGATTAGACTTCTACTTCGGTAGAATTATGTCGAATCCAGCTCCGAACGCTGTAGAGGAAGAAACCCCTCCATTAACGATGCAGCAGTTCATTGATATTGGACGGCTTCCGGATTTTATCCGTGACCTCCAACCTTTTGATGGGAAACCAACAGAATTATTGGCTTGGTTAATCGATGTGGAAGGTATTTCTGGCATGTACCGAGAAGCGGGTGCAACTAATGCTCAACTCGAGCAAATACAACGTTCGGTTCATAGGAAGATTAGAGGCGAAGCCGCCGATATCTTGAACTCGAACAATGTTTATTATGATTGGGCGGAAATGAAAAGAACTCTACTTCTCTATTATAGAGATAAAAGAGATCTAAAAACTCTTGATTATGAATTAAGTTCGGTGAAAAAGTATTCCAACGAAAGTTTGAGTGGGTATTTTTCAAGGATTAACGAACTATTATCATCTATAGTAGCACAGCTACAAACAGACGAAAGATTTTTCCAACACGCGGAGTCACACATTAATTATTTTCGTGACAAAGCGACGGACGCTTTTATTAGAGGTCTAGAAAAACCTCACTGTCAGCTATTGAAAACATTTAACCCAAAAACGCTGAATCAGGCGTACCAGTTTTGTTTAGAGTACTATAATTAGATGTCAGATCAGCTCCCTTTCGGAACGAACATGCGACCATAATACCCAAACCGAGAGACTTGGAAGTCGATAGAACACCTCTAAGGACACCCCTAAGAAGACACCCTCCCGCTCCGCCACCAATTCCAGCACCAAGACATTTTGAGCAACATAGAATGCCACCGCACCCCGGGCAAAGCTGCCGTCCTTTCTTCCAGAATCAACAAGCAATACAACCTCCTCCTAGGCCATTTTACCCGAAACCTCAGCCTAGGCCGGAACCAATGGATATTGATTATAGTATCCGCACGCGAAACGTCAACTATGGTAATCGCCCGAACGACATGCAGAGATTTCTCCCACAACCAAATCAGGTGCCTTTCAAGAGGCAAGCCCATCCAATTGACACCTTACCCGAAGCTCAAGCAGAACAATTTAATGATTATGAGCATTACAATGCTCAAGCGTTCGACCCATATTCACAGTACGACGAACATCAGCATGGTGAATTTCATAATGTATACGAAGAGCAAGCGGAACATTTTTCATACAGTGACCAAATGCCTTCAACTTCAGCGAATTTTTTAGATTGGAACCCAAGTTGGTGAGGCCTAGTTTACCTTACATCAACTTAAAAACGACAACAGGAACATTTCCATTTTTAATCGACACAGGAGCAAATATAAACCTAATTAACCCGAATCTTGCATGGGCTTACAAAAGCAGCAGACCATACAACTTCAGTGCCAACGACATAACCAGTGCCAATGGTACATTCAATGCCACATCTGCTATCGATATAAATTTTTTCTCACCAAAAATCAACCATGTAGGTACATTTTTGTTACATAAATTTCACCCATTCTTCTTTGGAATTGTTGGAACTGAAATTCTAAACGCACTCAACGCAGTTATAGACCTTTCTAACAATATACTACACCTCTCAAAAGGAAACGAAAAATTACATGTTCCACTCGAATCTTATTGTCCACAGAAGAAAACATCCAATAATTCAACACGACAAACGCCACACAGCGAAAACCATATGCAACAGACAATTGAAAATGACCTACTCCAAGACAACAATTCAGGCAAAACACAACATTCAGAACGGCTCATCTTTCAACCAGCGTAAAAAAAACAGCTACTCGAAGTACTGAGCGAACATGTGAAAGCATTCCACACACCCGACTCAAAGTTGACCTGCAGTACCGAAGTAGAGTGTGTCATAAAGACAACCGAGTCCACCAAAAGGTTTATATGTATCCGAGGGCATATGCCGAGGAAGTAAACAATCAAATCAACAAATTGCTTCAAGACGGAATAATACGACCATCACGTTCTGCCTGGACGTCACGATCTGATGCGTCAGGAAAAAAGAAATTTCGAATGGTAGTGGACTACCGTAAACTGAATGAAAAAACTGTGTCAGACCGGTACCCAATGCCAGAAATTAATTATGTAATCGACCAACTGAAGGGTCAAAAATTTTTCACCACCCTCGATTTAGCATCCGGTTTTCATCAGATAAAAATGAGAGAGTGCGATATCGAAAAGACAGCTTTTTCAATTGAAAACGGTAAATACGAGTTCACACGTATGCCGTTTGGCTTAAAAAATGCTCCCGCTACATTCCAGCGTGCCATTGACGACGTATTAAGAGAGTATATTGGGAAAATATGTTATGTCTATATTGATGATGTAATCATTTTTGGAAAAACTTTGGGAGAAGCCTTGAAGAATATAGCTACAATTCTGAAGGCTTTGAACGATGCAAACTTAAAAATCCAGCTTGATAAATCTGAGTTCTTACACAACGAAATTGAATTTTTAGGTTATATCATTTGTGCTGATGGTATCAAACCTAACCAAAACAAAATCGAAGTAATTAATTCATACCCAGAGCCAAAGAGTCTTAAAGAACTTAGAGGATTTTTGGGAATGATGGGTTATTATCGTCGATTTGTCAAAGATTTTGCAAAAATTGCGAAACCATTAACAAATCTCTTAAGGGGGGAGAGAACCCCTAATTCTTATAAAAAAGTAGGAGGGTGGTATTCAAGACACGACCGCATGACGTTGACTACCGTATTCTTAAAAAAAAAAAATATTCCATTGAAGCAAATAGTATAGGGAATTGCAACGCTTCTTTTACAAAACTTCTGTAACAAAATTTCGAGGCTCCAAAAGGTACCAGTTTCCGATTATTTTCGTCCAGAATTCCAGCCATTTGAGTATTTTGCAGTAGCCATTTATTACTAACAGCCACCAGCATAACGGGTGAAACCGGCACGAGATGACCGGTACTATTTTGTCTTTCCTCCTTTCAGCTGCTAACACCTAGCGCTGTCGTGAAATTAACATCAACATGAACATGCATTTTTGCAAGGTTTTTTTTTCCGCTAGCAACAGCAATTGTAAAACATAAAATTCAACTAACCGCTTCTATTATAAAACTGCGAGGCACCAAAAGGTGCCAGTTGCCGATTTCTTGTTTACTGGTTTCCGTCCAGAATTCCAGCCATTTTAGTACTTTGCAGTAGCCACCAGCATCACGGATCAAACCGGCACGAGATGACCGGTACTATTTTGTTTTTCCTCCGAGCGTCCGTATGTATCCGGTACGGTTTAATAATGAAACTGATGGGGTGAAATGTTCGAACGATACGTTTTATACCAAGGCTTCGTCAGATAAATAGAAAGAGGGATGGGCTACATAGATGATGAAATGGCAGAGACAAATGTTTCTTGAAAGCTGCGCCGGCCGCTGTCGTAATATTAACACCAACACAAACATGCATTTTTGCAAGGTTTTTTTCCGCTAGCAGCAGCATTTGGTAGAACAGAAAATTCTATTAGCCGCTTCTGTACCAAAATTTCGAGGCACCAAAAGGTGCCAGTTGCCGATTATAGTTTCCTGGTTAGTCCGTCCAGAATTCCAGCCATTTAAGTGTTTTGCAGTAGCCATTTACTACTAAAGCCACCAGCATTACGGGTGAAACCGGCACGAGATGACCGGTACTATTTTGTATTTCCTCCTTTCAGCTGCTAACACCTAGCGCTGTCGTGAAATTAACATCAACATGAACATGCATTTTTGCAAGGTTTTTTTTCCGCTAGCAACAGCAATTGTAAAACATAAAATTCAACTAACTGCTTCTATTATAAAACTGCGAGGCACCAAAAGGTGCCAGTTGCCGATTTCTTGTTTACTGGTTTCCGTCCAGAATTCCAGCCATTTTAGTACTTTGCAGTAGCCACCAGCATCACGGATCAAACCGGCACGAGATGACCGGTACTATTTTGTTTTTCCTCCGAGCGTCCGTATGTATCCGGTACGGTTTAATAATGAAACTGATGGGGTGAAATGTTCGAACGGTACGTTTTATACCAAGGCTTCGTCAGATAAATTAAAAGAGGGATGGGCTACGCAAATTATGGAATGGAAGAGACAAATGTTTCTTGAAAGCTGCGCCGGCCGCTGTCATAATATTAACACCAACACAAACATGCATTTTTGCAAGGTTTTTTCCGCTAGCAGCATCATTTGGTAAAACAGAAAATTCAATTAGCCGCTTCTGTACCAAAATTTCGAGGCACCAAAAGGTGCCAGTTGCCGATTATAGTTTCCTGGTTAGTCCGTCCAGAATTCCAGCCATTTAAGTGTTTTGCAGTAGCCATTTACTACTAAAGCCACCAGCATTACGGGTGAAACCGGCACGAGATGACCGGTACTATTTTGTATTTCCTCCTTTCAGCTGCTATCACCTAGCGTCCGCATGTCACTGGTGCGGTTTTGGAATCAGAATGATGGGGCGCCGGCCGCTGTCGTAAAATTAACACCAACAAAAAGATGCATATTTGCAAGGTTTTTTCCGCTAGCAGCAGCATTTTGTAATAAAACAGAAAATTCAATTAGCCGCTTCTGTAACAAAATTTCGAGGCACCAAAAGGGGCCAGGTGCCGAATATATCCATGCTTTTGGTCAGTCCGTCCAGAATTCTTTCAAGATAGCGTCCGTATGTAGCCGGTACGGTTTAGTAATGAAACTGATGGGGTGAAATGTTCGAACGGTACGTTTTATACCAAGGCTTCGTCAGATAAATTAAAAGAGGGATGGGCTACGCAAATTATGGAATGGAAGAGACAAATGTTTCTTGAAAGCTGCGCCGGCCGCTGTCATAATATTAACACCAACACAAACATGCATTTTTGCAAGGTTTTTTTCCGCTAGCAGCATCATTTGGTAAAACAGAAAATTCAATTTGCCGCTTCTGTAACAAAATTTAGAGGCACCAAAAGGTGCCAGTTGCCGATTATAGTTTCCTGGTTAGTCCGTCCAGAATTCCAGCCATTTAAGTGTTTTGCAGTAGCCATTTACTACTAAAGGCACCAGCATTACGGGTGAAACCGGCACGAGATGACCGGTACTATATTGTATTTCCTCCTTTCAGCTGCTATCACCTAGCGTCCGCATGTCACTGGTGCGGTTTTGGAATCAGAATGATGGGGCGCCGGCCGCTGTCGTAAAATTAACACCAACAAAAAGATGCATATTTGCAAGGTTTTTTTCGCTAGCAGCAGCATTTTGTAATAAAACAGAAAATTCAAGTAGCCGCTTCTGTAACAAAATTTCGAGGCACCAAAAGGGGCCAGGTGCCGAATATATCCATGCTTTTGGTCAGTCCGTCCAGAATTCTTTCAAGATAGCGTCCGTATGTAGCCGGTACGGTTTAGTAATGAAACTGATGGGGTGAAATGTTCGAACGGTACGTTTTATACCAAGGCTTCGTCAGATAAATTAAAAGAGGGATGGGCTACGCAAATTATGGAATGGAAGAGACAAATGTTTCTTGAAAGCTGCGCCGGCCGCTGTCATAATATTAACACCAACACAAACATGCATTTTTGCAAGGTTTTTTCCGCTAGCAGCATCATTTGGTAAAACAGAAAATTCAATTAGCCGCTTCTGTACCAAAATTTCGAGGCACCAAAAGGTGCCAGTTGCCGATTATAGTTTCCTGGTTAGTCCGTCCAGAATTCCAGCCATTTAAGTGTTTTGCAGTAGCCATTTACTACTGAAGCCACCAGCATTACGGGTGAAACCGGCACGAGATGACCGGTACTATTTTGTATTTCCTCCTTTCAGCTGCTATCACCTAGCGTCCGCATGTCACTGGTGCGGTTTTGGAATCAGAATGATGGGGCGCCGGCCGCTGTCGTAAAATTAACACCAACAAAAAGATGCATATTTGCAAGGTTTTGACGTTGGACTAACGTCTATATCGAAGTTAGGCACCTGAATTTGAAAATCTAGTAATTCAACCGGGGAAAACCAGGGAAAAGTGGTCAGGTTTTGAGCGCTTATATATCAGTCATTTCTTTTCAGAATTTTGAGGTTTTGGCATCAACCGATCAGAAATTCTTTTACGGTTGAATTTATGTAACAAAAATAACCTATTGTTCGAGATACACTATTGAAAAATTGATAAATCACAACGATTGTCTAAATCATAACGAGCAACCAATCACCACCTCTCTTCACAAGCACAGTCGACACTAACGGATACAACCGATCTGACTTTGTAAACAGTCTCACAGCTTTCAACCAATAACGAGCTCGCTTTCGGTAGCTGCAACAGGTGTTTCAACACCGTTTTAAAATGCTTCTTTTATCATTACCACTGAACAGATTCTAAACACCAATGGCTTGATTGATAGGGGAAATATTGCGCAAGATTGTCATATAGTAATTTAAATATGTTTTCGATACTAAACTAGTTAAAAGTTGTGTTAAAAGTCGTGCACATTCAACCAATCACAAGCTCGCTTCTTGTTTGCTCGCGGATGGATTTTTGCTTTGGGCTATATAATAGCCTGTGTCGTCTCATAGCAGTCTTCAGTTAACAAGTGAAAGGCCACCAGGCCGGTCTTGTATAATCAGCAGCGGTGGCTGATTCCAGCGGCCAAACTGAGCTGCAGCAGAACCAGAGCGGTGGTATCAGGCAGCAGCGGCGAAGGTAGTGGGAAGCTGCATTTCTTCATTCAGTTCGGTGCTCCTTCGATCTGAGTTGGACCCCACCAGCGGTAATCCAATTCAGATATCGTTGGCTGAAAACGTTGGGTGTGTGTGCAGTGTGCACATATAGCGTATGTGCATCTGTATTGCTATGACATTTGCGATGATAGGGATGGCGCTGTTGCGTGTGTATGGCTAGCTATAGCGTGTGTAAGACACTAGCAAGTGTAGCATATTATGGCTATTGCGTGTATATCTTCAGCGTGTGTACGGATAGTTATAGCTTGTGTGTGGATAGCTGCTGCGTGTGTAATGATTAGTTATAGCGTATGTATGGATAGTAATAGCACATGGTTGGATAGCTTATGCGTGTTGTTGTATCGGATGTATGGAAAGGAATAGCGTGTGTATGGATAGCTATAGCTACAGCGTGTGTATGAATAGTTTTAACGCGTGTTTAGATAGTTATAGCATGTGTGTGAATAACTAGCGGGTGTTTTTCGAAGATTATTATTGTCATTGAAAATATTAAAACGTCTTAACGGACACAGTTGTGAATTTGATTTTACAGCAGCGATTTTAACTTCTTCAGCCAGTCTTTATTCATCGAGGAAAAATTACTACCTATGAATGATCAACACTTATTTACTAGAAATTTGATTTAGATCAAAACGGGTTCTTTTGAGTATCATAAGTTATTGGTAAAAAAAGTTGCAAGTTTTCTCAATGAGCATTCATTAAATTTTCGTTTTTGTTTCTCGGTGCGCGGTTTTGATTTTGTTTCTCGCACACAGAGAAAGAAACAAACTTGTCGCTATCGTGAAAAATAACAAAACAATTAGAAATGCTCTAAATCACAACTGAAGAAGTTAAGATATTTTCCTGTCACTCGCCCCAACCTTGATAACAACTACCGAAAAACGTGTGATTGAGCTCTTGCTATATTGAGTTATTGAACCAAACGTTTTTGTTTTTCAAATACATGAAGTTATATGCTGGGCTGGAACTAACCTAGCATGAGTTTTATCGATTAAATGTCAAACAATTTTCGAATTTAAAATTTTCGGTTGAATCGTTCTGGGCTCCAATTTCAGATAGTTTCGTAAAGTTTGCTTTTTGCTTAGATAGGAAAATTTTAGCAAACAAAGGGTTGATTCGAATATGTATGAAATGACAGCGATTAAATAAAAGATATCCATTCTTTTAGTATATATTATTATTTATAACGTTTTAACGTCTCAGCATCCAGAAATGCACTGTTAGATAAAATTGCAGCAAATACTAGAGTTGCAATTCTCTCTATTATTTGTTTTAATGGAATATAAGAATACCGTAGTCCAACGTCATGCGGTCGTGTCTTGAATACCACCCTCCTACTTTTTTTCCGCTAGCAGCAGCATTTTGTAATAAAACAGAAAATTCAATTAGCCGCTTCTGTAACAAAATTTCGAGGCACCAAAAGGGGCCAGGTGCCGAATATATCCATTTTTTTGGTCAGTCCGTCCAGAATTCTTTCAAGATAGCGTCCGTATGTAGCCGGTACGGTTTAGTAATGAAACTGATGGGGTGAAATGTTCGAACGGTACGTTTTATACCAAGGCTTCGTCAGATAAATTAAAAGAGGGATGGGCTACGCAAATTATGGAATGGAAGAGACAAATGTTTCTTGAAAGCTGCGCCGGCCGCTGTCATAATATTAACACCAACACAAACATGCATTTTTGCAAGGTTTTTTCCGCTAGCAGCATCATTTGGTAAAACAGAAAATTCAATTTGCCGCTTCTGTAACAAAATTTAGAGGCACCAAAAGGTGCCAGTTGCCGATTACATTGTTGTTTTCTGGTTAATCTACTAAAAGCCACCAGCATAACGGGTGAAACCGGCACGAGATGACCGGTACTATTTTGTATTTCCTCCTTTCAGCTGCTAACACCTAGCGCTGTCGTGAAATTAACATCAACATGAACATGCATTTTTGCAAGGTTTTTTTTCCGCTAGCAACAGCAATTGTAAAACATAAAATTCAACTAACCGCTTCTATTATAAAACTGCGAGGCACCAAAAGGTGCCAGTTGCCGATTTCTTGTTTACTGGTTTCCGTCCAGAATTCCAGCCATTTTAGTACTTTGCAGTAGCCACCAGCATCACGGATCAAACCGGCACGAGATGACCGGTACTATTTTGTTTTTCCTCCTTTTAGCTGCTAACACCGAGCGTCCGTATGTATCCGGTACGGTTTAATAATGAAACTGATGGGGTGAAATGTTCGAACGATACGTTTTATACCAAGGCTTCGTCAGATAAATAGAAAGAGGGATGGGCTACATAGATGATGAAATGGCAGAGACAAATGTTTCTTGAAAGCTGCGCCGGCCGCTGTCGTAATATTAACACCAACACAAACATGCATTTTTGCAAGGTTTTTTTCCGCTAGCAGCAGCATTTGGTAAAACAGAAAATTCAATTAGCCGCTTCTGTACCAAAATTTCGAGGCACCAAAAGGTGCCAGTTGCCGATTATAGTTTCCTGGTTAGTCCGTCCAGAATTCCAGCCATTTAAGTGTTTTGCAGTAGCCATTTACTACTAAAGCCACCAGCATTACGGGTGAAACCGGCACGAGATGACCAGTACTATTTTGTATTTCCTCCTTTCAGCTGCTATCACCTAGCGTCCGCATGTCACTGGTGCGGTTTTGGAATCAGAATGATGGGGTGCCGGCCGCTGTCATAAAATTAACACCAACAAAAAGATGCATATTTGCAAGGTTTTTTCCGCTAGCAGCAGCATAAACATCGGAAACAGAAAGTGACAACAACAATAACAACAAAGTCAGATCGATTGTATCCGTTAGTGTCGACTGTGCTTGGGAAGAGAGGTAGTGATTGGCTGCGCGGTATGATTTAGACAATCGATATTAATTACCAATTTTTCAATAGTGTATCTCAAACAATAGTTTGTTTTTGTTACATAAATTTAACCGTAAAAGAATTTCTGATCGATTGATGCCAAAACCTCGAAAACCTGATTATAGATGACTGCAAAATAAGCGCTCAAAACCTGACCACTTTTCTCTGGTTTTCCCTGGTTGAATTACTAGATTTTTAAATTCAGGGGCCTAACTTCGATATAGACGTTAGTCAACGTCAAAAATTTCATTGAACGATAAAGAAAGGCAATGTTTTCAGAGAATGAAAAGCCTGCTTTCGTCATCTGATGTACTCATTTACCCAGACTATAATCAAGCTTTCATTTTGACAACAGACGCTTCCGATTTTGCAATTGGTGCAGTTCTGTCACAAGGAGAATTAGGGAAAGACAAACCTATTCACTTTGCCTCTAGAACACTTTCAAAAACCGAAGAAGGGTATTCAGTACTAGAAAAAGAAATGCTTGCCATTTTTTGGGCATTGCAAACGCTTAGAAACTATCTCTATGGATCGAAATTTCAAATCTTAACCGATCATCAGCCACTAACGTTCGCTTTATCTCCAAGAAACACGAACGCCAAGCTTAAGCGCTGGAAGGCATATTTGGAAGAGCACGACTACAAGATCGTGTACAAACCGGGGAAGACTAATGTAGTTGCGGACGCACTCAGCAGAATTGTTTGTTCAATGACGGGAACACAACACTCCACAGACACTAGTGATGACTACTGTATCGTTTCCACAGTAGCACCGCATAACGTATTCAAACACCAAGTGATTATTAAAGAAGGACCAGACCAAATAGCGACAGAAGAGCCATTTCCAGGCTTTACTAGGATTACAGTACAAATTAACGAAATTAATGATTCTACTTCATTTCAGGCCCTGAAAACTCATTTCAATCCCACCAAGGTTAACGGATTGTTAACGTCTGAAAAAATAATGGGGAAAATCCAAGAAGTCTTCAAAGATAAATTTGGAAGCAGTAAGACGTTAAAAATTCGTTTCACCCAAAAGCTTTTACAGGACGTCAAAGAGGAGAATCTGCAATGGGACGTTATAAAAAACGAACATCTAAGAGCCCACAGAGGTGCAGAGGAAAATAAAAAACAAATTCTTAGGCGATTCTATTTTCCTAGATTCCAGCCAAAGATCAAAGAATTCATCGCAACCTGTCGCATTTGCCACGAATGCAAATATGATAGTATGATAGGAAAATAAAAAACAAATTCTTAGGCGATTCTATTTTCCTAGATTCCAGCCAAAGATCAAAGAATTCATCGCAACCTGTCGCATTTGCCACGAATGCAAATATGATAGTAACCCTATCCATTTCCCTCTTCCAAAGACTCCTATTCCAACTGGAGCATTCCAAATCGCCCATATAGATATTCTTTTCTTAGAGAACCTGCGTTTTCTTAAATATATTGATAAATTTTCAAAATTTGCTCAGATCAAATTAATTGAATCTCGAGCTGCTATAGACCTAACCCCAGCAATAAAAGATATCCTTCTAAAATATCAACCAGCAGAAGTCTTAGTTATGGATAACAAAAAAGCGTTCATGACGGGAGAACTTGTGCATTTTTACAATACTTATGAGATCGAACCGTACGTTACAGCTACCGGTCGCAGTGAGATGAATGGAATCGTTGAAAAGTTGCATTCTACACTGTTAGAAATATATCGGATTCAAAAAGCAGAAAATCCTGAGAAGTCCGTGATCGATCTCGTAAATATTTCTATCCATAAATATAATTCCACTATCCATTCATGCACCAGGTTTACACCATACGAAATAATCCTATCATCGAACAGTTCACAGACGATTGTTGAGACCGTTTTTAAAAATCTCACCATTAAACAGAAAAAGGACTTATCGTTACATAATAAAAATAAGACGGACGTTGCAATTGACGACAACATAGACGCCTTTGAAAAAACAAGACGAAGAGTCAAACACTGCAACAGATATAAACAAATTGAGAATTTCCAGACACTCTCGTACATTAATTGATCACGTGTTTTCGAATTTTGATAATGTCCATTCTTTCACTGAGGCCGATTATAAAATCACAGATCATGAGACAATTTGTGTTGTACTTGAGAATGATCAAAACCGTGATAATAAAGTAAAAATTAAGAGCCAGTTCGCGAAGACCGCAACTAGGTCTTGTTTCGAGGTTTTCCGATTGGACTGAAACTTTCAGGGTTTGTTTATCTACATAATAGAGCAATGTTTTGCATATTATCAGATTTTTTGGAAAGGGGTAAGTGGGGTAAAAAAACCCGCCAAAATATAATGTCAAAAAACTGCTAAAAACGTAATATTGCCATAACTTTGAGTAAACTGAACCGATTTTCATGAAAATTGGCATGTTTGTTTTACCTTTTAAAAGGAACAAAAAGAGGGCTATTGGAAGTTGCTGTCGAGAATACATGCTGAGAAATTCGCATTTTTCTAAAAATAAATGGTGATTTTTACAGCTGTTTTTCTCTCACCAACAGATCTAGGATTAAAATCCAAACAATACGATTTGTAGTGCAACTCAAGAGCTTTCATTTGATATATAAAAAAAAAGCGCCGTTATAAAGGTGCATGAGAAAATCCAATTTTTCTATAACATGTTTTCGACCATTATTTTGTACGCATTGTGCGAGAAGCGTTACTCCGCTATAATTTTGAGTTTTGTTGAAATTTTGCATGCTATGTTGAGTCCGACCCTGGACCAATATCAATAGTTACTAGAGCAACGTTTTCTTAGAAACCTAATATAATATTTAATCAGAATTAAGAGAAAATTTAATCATTCGTTATCAGTTGCTTGAAGAGCTAACTCTCGTTAGTTTCTTGTTCTCCGAAGTTCATGATTCGAGATCAAATACTTAGAACATGCTAATTATACCATATAAAATCTAAGGGAAGACAAACGAGGTACAACTGAATTCGCAGTGGATTATCACTTATCAGATTATTTCTTAATAAGTGAAACTGCGAACGTGAAAAAAATGCGAAATACAGCAAAGTGTCAAGCTAAAGAGAATATCATGTCTGATGGAGTAAGTGAAAGTTTTGAGAATTTCTTAGTGCAATTTTAAAGAAAACAAAAACTGCCGCATCTACAACGGCTGAAACTGAACTGTATTGATTGTTTGCGTAGTTTTCAATCAGGTGAGTGAATTTTTAAATAATTAATTACCTACTTGAATCTTTTTTCCACCAACTTACAGTAAAAATGGCTACAAAATGCGCACTGAAATCGATTTCTGCTTGTGGTAAGCACCAGGGCCGGCGTAACTATTTTCCCGAGTGGGTAGTAATGAATAGGGAAGGTTCCTGGGTGACAAAGGCATAGCCAAAAAGGTTGGGGACGCTGGGGGGGGGGAAGATAGTTGGGATTGATGAATTCCCTATGGAAGGTAATTACACAGACAAACAGACTCGATGACGATTTCATCGACCAGAAAAATAACGATTATTTTGAAATTATGCTTAGTGAGCAGTAATGCCGCTTGTGTTGCTATAAGCAAGCGTGCACATTCTTTTAAAAAGCAGAGGAAAGCCTTGGTGCTACATTCCGTATCGGAACTCGACCTTCTGTTTTATTATACACAGACTTCGCAGTCAACTGTTAAGTATACAGGACAATTGCGGGGCTATGCGTTATTGCGTTATGATTCTACTGACACTAACAGTCTCTCCCGAGCCGGGACTCGAACATACGACGACTGGCTTGTTAGGCCATTTTTTTTCATTTTATCGTGTAACTTCGAGAGTAAGCCGAAAGTAATTACATATGTTACGATGTGAGCAGTTTTTGAACACAAGATTTTTGAGAGCCTGTTTACCCCACTTACCCTTTTCTCAAAAAACCTCAAATTTCGATATAACAATGCATAAACAAACGTAACCTGAAAATTACAGCCCAATTGGAGGACAATGACACAAAACGGAGTAGCGCTTCTCGCACAATGGGTACAAAATAATGGTCAAAAACATGTTATAGAAAAATTGGATTTTCTCATGCATCTTTATAACGGCGCATTTTCTTTATATATCAAAGGAAAGCTCTTGAGTTGCACTACAAATCGTATTGTTTGGATTTTAATCCTAGATCTGTTGGTGAGAGAAAAACAGCTGTGAAAATCACCTTTTTTTTTTAGAAAAATGCAAATTTCTCAGCATGTATTCTTGACAGCTACTTCAAATAGCACTCTTTTTGTTCCTTTTATAGAGTAAAACAAACATGCCAATTTTCATGAAAATCGGTTCAGTTAACTTAAAGTTATAGCAATTTTACGTTTTTAGCAGTTTTTTGACATTAATTTTTGGTGGGCTTTTTTACCCCACTTACCCCAATTAAAAAAATCTGAGAATATGCAAAACATTGCTCTATTATATAGATAAACAAACCCTGTAAGTTTCAGCCAAATCGGAGAACCTCGATACAATCTCCCTTGTAAAGGTGGTTGCGGTTCTCGCGAACTGACTCTTAAGTGTTGGAATAGATACTCGAAGCAAGCAATGTCTCAGCTTGTTTCGAGAAGCCTGAATTTTCAGCCAATAACAGGGAATTTCGACAATAAAGCAGCTGTTCTAACTAACACGCTAAAAGAGTGTATCAATAGCCTAGTTTCCGAAAAGTGTGTTGAATTGCATAATTCGAACAGCTGGTACTCTTTAGAACTTTTGCGTTTAAAACGTAAAAGAGATAAAAAGTACAAAAAATTTTGCAAAAGTAATGATAGCAATGATTGGAATAGGTAAACCGCTGCGCGGAATATATACTCACGCACCTTGAAAAAGGCACGAAGTGAATATATACAACGGAAGATTGATCAACATCAAAATAATAGCAAAGAGTTATGGAAAATTTTAAAAACATTAATAAAAAGTAAAGATAGTTGCCCGCAAACCATAACTTTTAATGGCTTAGAAGAACATTCGGCGCGAGTGATTGCAAGTAAATTCAACAGTTATTTCGTTGATAGTGTTCAATCGATCAATCAGAGTATTGATTTGGTCAACGAACCTCTCGAAATAATACAGCCGGCCCATAATAACTGTAATTTTTCTGGTTTTCATCCTATTACTTTTGCACAGTTGAAAGATATTTGTTTTTCTCTGGAGAGATCGGCTGGTATCGACAATGTCAACGCAAAAGTAATACAAGATTGCTCTCATGTCATTGGACACGATCTGCTGGACCTTATCAATGAATCACTGCAAACAGGGCACGTGCCTCAGGTTTGGAAGGAATCACTTGTGGTTCCTATCCCCAAGATTAATGGGACGGATAAAGCCGAAGAGTTCCGCCCCATTAATATGTTGCACACATTAGAGAAAATTTTAGAACTAGTTGTGAAAGGCCAGCTGATGGATTATTTAAATAGTAATGATTTGCTAATCCCAGAGCAATCAGGTTATCGAGAGGGTCACTCTTGTGAGTCTGCTTTGAATCTGGTGTTAGCAAAATGGAAAGAAAAAATCGAGGCTAAAGAAACTATTTTTGCGGTGTTTTTGGATCTAAAACGCGCTTCTGAAACAATTTCTAGGCCCTTATTGTTACAAACATTGGAGCGCTTTGGTATCGCAGGGACAGCATACAAATGGTTTGAGAGCTATTTGTGTGCTAGAACTCAGAAGACTCGTTTTAATGATTCTGAATCTGATTCCATTGCTAATACACTTGGTTACCGCAAGGAAGTGTTTTAGGGCCCAGTTTGTTCATTATTTATATTAGTGACATGAAGCGAGTTTTACGGTTTTGCGATATCAATTTATTTGCTGATGATACTGTTCTGTTCATTGCGGCTAAGAATCCTAATGACGTCGTGGCACTTTTAAATCAAGATTTACATTATCTGGCGAATTGGTTGAAGTTTAAACAGCTTAAATTAAATATTAGCAAAACAAAGTACTTAATCATTTCTTCTGCCAACTCCAGAGCAGACGTAAATATTGCAATTGATGGTGAGACGATTGATCGCGTAAACGAAATAAAGTATCTTGGAGTGATTATTGATGACAAATTAACTTTTAAGTCTCACATTGACAATGTCATCAAGAAAATGGCAAAAAATACGGTATTCTGTGCCGTTTGAAAAATGAATTGACTGTTAGTAGTAAAATTAGTCTTTATAAGTCAATCATTTCACCACATATAGATTTTTGCCCATCCATATTATTTTATGCAAACAATACACAAATATTGAGACTGAAGCGCTTACAAAATAAAGTTATGCGATTAATATTAAGATGTAATAGATACACTTCCTCGAGTTTTATGCTGGACGCATTGCAATGGCTTTCTGTGAAGCAAAGAGTATATTTTCTGACAATGGTGTTTCTATATAAAATGTTTAATAATATGCTGCCTCGATATTTGTGTAATCGAATTGATAGGGGAAGTGATTTTCATAGGTACAACACTAGAAACGCGGATGATGCTAGAATACCAAATTTTTTTTTGGAAGATCACAGAACTCTCTGTTGTACAAAGGAATAAATTTTTTCAATTCGATGCCAAGACAGGTAAAACGTGCAGCAACAATGGCGGAGTTTAAAAGGCTCTGTATTTCACACATAAAGTCTGTTTTGTAGACAGATTATATAGAATTTTTTGTAAATAATGACGAAGATTGTAAAATTTATGTATTTTTTTTTTAATTTATTGGGTAAACTAAGCTATTATGTTCACTGATGATGATGGATTTTTGTTTGAATTAGTTGTATAATATTTAATAGTAGAGTTGAAAAAAGAGTCGACTACACATGTTTGAGCCACGCGCGCGTAGACTGACATAGACAATCTGGATATTGAGTACATCAGGATTAAACCCCTGAAATTGAAACAAAAAGCATATCGGGTTGGAAAGTTGCTTTTTGGTATGAAATAGCATATATGCTGTTATTCTGATTTTTGATATTTATCTGTTTTTACGATTTTGAACTAGGGTTGGGAGAAAAAACTGAAAAGGCTTGGGTTCGCCTGTGGACTGTAAAGCTCGTTATCGAGAACTATAGTATCACAGGATCTCTCTCGTAGTTTTGGATCGTTATCCAGAATCAATTCTGATTAGTTAACACTCCTAAATGTTAGGTTCAATTCCTTACCAAGTCCAGATAATTTTCGGGTTGGAAACGTTCTGGATGAGCCTTGGATCCATGATGGTATTCGTTTTCTTATACTCATTGTTAAATCGTTTTTTTATACTCATTGTTAAATTATTGGTATTCTTTTGAAGGGTTACTATGTCTGTATTAATAACCAGTCCGTTATTTGTTTGCCAACTGGTTACATTGTATGACTCTATATAATATCTTACTTAGATAAATCGACCAGCTCAAACCGATGTAGGGGTATGAGGTGGGACCATCATCATCATCATCATGATGAAACTTATCAAATTAATTCAATCGAACCAACTATATTTTCCGTACACGAAATTCAACCGGATAATTCAACATGTATACCCAAGTTGTTGAGTGGAGAGCCTGCGACTTGCAATTATACTTCGAACCCTGTCGAAGAGGAAATCGTTTTTCTCGACGAAACACACATACTAGTAAACACTATGAGAAATTTTACACTATCAACAACCTGTGGAATTCCAAACAGAACTCTTTCAGGGTCATTTCTCATTTCTTTTAATAACTGCCGTTTATATATAAACGACGTTTTATATATTTCGAAGACTCGAACATTGCCAGGTAATCCAATCCAACTTCATTTAGACGGAGTTCATATCAAAAAGCAACGAGAGATACTTAATCTCAGTATGGAACACCTTCATAATCAAATTCATCTTCAATTGGAGAATCGGAAGGAGTTGGAATTGCTCCGGTTAAATAGTACCAGTTTGCAGTTCCCTCATTGGAGTATCTTTGGAGGAATGGCAATCACGCCATTTATAATCGGTTTCGTATTTTTCTTGAGTTATCTCGTCCACAGAAACAAAACTCTTCGAATCAACTGCAGTAATTCAACTCAAGGCCACAATCCAACAATAGAGTCCGGAATGACGCAGCAGCTAGCCGACCTTCAACCCAGGTTCAGAACATTGACCCAAGACGTGATTCGGATGGAACCGAATCTTTAAGGGGGGACGAGTTAGCAACGAAGATTCATCCTGGAAAAAGGATGCACCAACACCACTCACCGTGCGAAGGCAACGAGACCACCGCCGAGCACCGATGACTTGAATACGACGCAACACATGTTGCCAACGAGTAGACCGTCATCGGGCATCAGTGACCTAGTCACATCGCACCACATGCTGGCGATAGCATTCTGGGCGTTTACAAACATCGGGCGAACATGACAGCATGAAGTGAACTGTAGGTTTAGGGTAATATAATTTTGAGTAGAATTAAAGTAGCATTCGATATTTGACTATAGCAGAGAAAGTAAAGAAAGCTAACTCGCGCAGAATCTAAATTGTTCGAGACTATCATCAACAACACGTTTTTTGCTGCGTGTCGCAATTGTATATGAAAGTAAAGAAAGCTAACTCGCGCAGAATCTAAATTGTTCGAGACTATCATCAACAACACATTTTTTGCTGCGTGTCGCAATTGTATATGCAATGAAAAACATGCATATTTAGAGGTCGTACGCTGCCATTCTACGCATATTTGTCCCATGTTCTAAATCATGCAAACGAGAAAAACGATGTTAAAGTTTTACAATACTTTTACGCATTGCGTCAATGTGATAAATGCAATTACAGGTTTCTAGCCAGTTCTACCTTGCAATAGACTGTTTTTAATAAATCTAGTTGAAGGTTTTTAGATCCAACACTCTTTTCCATAAAATACCCACTGGGACAATAATGCCGAGAAATTTGCCTTCCAAAAGGTAATTTCTACGCATATCAGTCCCACCACGTGCATTCGATGTTTCCCAATACAAAGTTCGTACTGGGGAAAGAAGGCTGTTTAATCTTTCACGAAAATGATCACGCTAATCTTGTTGTGTTTATACACAAGTGATGATAGTCGAGATGAAAGTTAGGTTATTTGAATAAGTATCAGATGACAAAGGGGAATTATTGTTTCTAGATTGCCCATTCCTATCATACAATATTTGAACGTTGTTGGGCTTTCCCCATTTTGGCTACAAAAAAAAGGCAGTTCTTACAACTTCCAATTAGTATGAATCTCATACGTTCATCTTCTTATATGCTCGAACAAGAAAATCATTCAGGTTACGAACCAGCAAACAAGGTTTAGGTATCCCTAACAAAGATATGAGCGCACCGCATTTAAATAATCAAGCAAAGTGATTTTCGTTACCGAATTTCTGAAACCCGTAATGTAACCAGATGATGTTAGGAGAAGTCTTTAGTGCTCTGTAGCACTTCTTAAGTTGTAAATATGGGAATTAGTTGTTAGTGGGATGAATTAGAATAGAAAAAATCTATTGGGACAAATATGTATAGAAAATCATCGATGGGACAAACAGACTTGGTATGGTTTTTCAAGAGTTCCGGAACAAACAATGTTATTTTTAAAAGTTTTTTAAAAATATACATGAAAATAGACTCATTGGTGATAACAAACGAAAATCGACCAAAAGTAACATGGGACAACTATGCGTAGAACGGCAGTACGGTGGAAACAAATCTTATAAAATTCGCATCGCTTTGTATTAAAAATTTTGGCTCTAAAGTTCAATTTTGGCTTCTAAAGTTTCAATGTACAGTCATGGAGAAAATAATAAATACACTTGCAGTGTTGGATAATTTTTCGTATTTGCGCACTGATTTTAATTGTTGTATGATGTTATGTTACGTCATTATGACCCGCAGACACTCTTTTTAAAAGAGGCACGGAGAAATGACTGGAGAAATTTCTTTGTCGGTGATTACGAAAAATTTCTGCGTGAGTTAGTGTTTTTAAAGTGGCGACAAAAATAAATACACTATTGAAATATATATACAAAACAATCCAAATTAGGTTTATTTCTCTACATATCGTTGACAAAGTGACCTTTAACGTTTTGTAAAGCCATATTCAATCTTCCGGGTATTTTTACCGCCAGGTTTTCACGAGTAGAAGCTGAACTAGCATTTCACGCTGCCTCCCCGACGTTCCATAAGTATGTTTTATTCTTTGGATGATGCTTTGCAACCTAGACTTTCCCAATCTTCCATAGAATTTCTAAAGGATTTAAATTAAAAGTCTGCGCTGGTCAAACTAATAATTTTATATTTTCGTTTAAAAATCATCTTCGTGTTTTCAATGCTGTATGTATAGGATCGTAACTCTCCAACGTAGAAGCATGTTTTCTTTGGCATACGGAAGCATTGCGCTACGTAAAACTTCTACACAGTCGTTAGTATTCATAGTCCATGTTATAAAATCAATGGGTTCAGAAAGCAATATTAAACCGTTTTGTGGTCACTTCCAAATTTTACTACTTTCGTGGTTAATTGTGCGTTGAAGGCAGAATTCACCGGTCTTCTCACCAGCTGCTGACCGTTTGAACCAAAAGGTTAAATTTCGACTCATCCGACCAAAACACGATGTGCCATTTAGTTGCACTCTAGTCTAAAAACTTTTTAGAAAATTCAGTTCTTGCCAAAATGTGTCGCTTTTGACGTAGAATAAAGTTTCCTGTGTACCTAGGTGGTCGATTTTGCTTCCTTATGCCGAAGAAAATATGCCACTTTGCTGGATCTCTATGCAGTATAACGATCCTAAACATACAGCATTGAAAACACGAAGATGATTTTCAAACGAAAATATAAAATTATTAGTTTGACCAGCGCAGACTCCTAATTTAAATTCTTTGGAAATTCTATGGAAGATTGGGAAAGTCTAGGTTGCAAAGCATCATCCAAAGAATAAAACAGACTTATGGAACGTCGGACAGGCAGCGTGAAATGCTAGTTCAGCTTCTACTCGTGAAAACCTGGGGGTAAACATTCCACGAAGATTGAATATGGCTTTACAAAAGAAAAAACAGGCCAAAAAATTTTAAAAGTGAGTTTTTTTTTCCTCATTTAGTTTTGTAACGTCAAAAATCACTTTGCTAACAATATGTAGAGAAAGAAAGCTAATTTGGATTGTTTTGTATATGTATTTCAATAGTGTATTTTTTTTTGTCGCCACTTTAAAAACACTAACTCACGCAAAAAATTTTTGAAATCACCGAGAAAGAAATTTCTCCAGTTATTTCTTCGTTCTTCTTTCAAAAAGAGTGTCTGCAGATCTTAATGACGTAACATGACATCGTACAACAATTAAAATCACTGCGAAAATACGAAAAATCATCCAACACTGCATGTGTATTTATTTTTTTCTCCATGACTGTATACCGATCCAAAAGCTACCTTTGATTCGATCAATCATTCTATTCTTTTGTCCAAATTAGAGAAACTTGACTGCACTGCGCGCTTTCATAAATGGATATAATCATTAGACTGGGACACGGTTATATAGGAAAAAAGTGATGGTGTTATTTTTTCGCTCCCATACACTTTTAGTGTTCCTTATGGGTCCTATAACAACTTTGTAAGTTTTCAGATCGATCGGTGAAACGCCCGATTTTTAAAGCTTCCATACGATTTTATATGGGAAAAACCACTTTTTCAAAACTTTTTCTATAGAGATGTCCAGTTGGCTCCTAAAAATATATCAATACATGATATTTATAGCAAATTTTCCTGGGAAAAACTCTTTTGAAGACTGCAAGGCGCTACTTTGCTTGTGGAAAAAGATATTTACTCCAGACTGAATGAATATCTGATGAACGGCTCACCATTGAACTTTACTAGCAATACTGCTGCAGCATGCTGCTGTTGCAAATTCAATCATGTGATAAGAAATGATATCGTTTTAATTTATCTTGGAGGCTTCCCCGAAGATACTATGAGCAAAAATCACACTTTGAAAATTAATTCCACGCGAAATTAATTCTCATACTTAAGCAAGTTTGCAATAGCAGCATGCTGTAGCAGTGTTGTTGAAAAATTTCAATGGTGAGCCGTCCGTCAGACATTCAATCAGTTTAGAGTGAATAGCTGTTTCTACAAGCATCGTAGCGCCTTACGGTATTCGGAAGAGTTTTTTCCAGAAAAATTTCCTACAAATATCATGTATTGATATATATTTTAACAGCCAAATGGACATCTTTAGAGAATAAGTATAGAAAAAGTGGATTTTCCCATATAAAATTGTATGTAAACTTTAAAAATCGGGCGCAAATCGAGCGTTTCACCGATCGATCTGAAAAGTTACACAGTTGTTATGGGACCCATAAGGACACGAAAAGTGCATGGGAGCTAACGTTTATTTTTTGTCCCACCCTAATAATCATATCTTGTTCATAGGGAATTGTTTGTACGAATTGGAAACTGTCAATCTGCCATTTTTTCAAATTGTTTAGGAGTTCCGCAAGGCAGTAATTTTGGGCCACTGTTATTTTTTATCTTTATTGATGATGCTGCTCTGCTTTACAGCACTATACTGTGTACTTGTTCGTTCGACGTTAGAATTCGCCAGCGTTGTATGAAGACCTGATCAAGTAGTTTGGATGAGTAGAGTAGAGACTATCCAACGCAAATTTGTTCTTCTTCATTTCGTCAATCAATGTAGACTACAATTTAATTGTTATGCATACGTTAATCTTAAGCTATTGAGTTCTAGCACGTAATGCGCTTTTTAATGCATATCGGTATATAGTAACGTATATAATTCCGCAGTGTTTGTTGTAGGCGTTCATGATACTGTTAATTGGTCCATGTTTGGCGTACAGTGACCGGTAATTATTAAATTATTAAATATATTGCGCGTTCTTAAAGGACAAAAAGGGGTATAAAAGTTAAGTTTCCAGCAGATATTGTGAATTGACACGTTGTGAGATTATATCGTTGACAAAGTTTCGATATTAATAAGCATGCAGCGAAATTTGTGAGAAGGGGCAGGATATGATGCCCAATTGAGTTGTCTTAATGCAAAAACCAGAAATTGTTTTTGAACTGATTCAATACGATAATCGTAATTTTTCAAAAGAACCTAAGTGACAATGAGCGATTCTCTCCTCTCTCACACTTTTTCGCTGATTACAGCGTCATTATGAAAGCTATCAACGATTTCTTGCAACAGATCGAAAGATTGTTATGTAGCCTAGCTTACTATGCGAAGGGTATCATGCAATATGTGAAAATAACTTAGTTATTAATCAAAGAGAAAGTAAACAAAGAGAGTCTCTCAATGTTACTTAGATCCTTTTGAAAAATTACCCGAGGATTGATATGAACTTATGGAGACCAAACTATACTGCAATACTCTAGTATTGATCGAACATAGCTCACAAAAAGAGTTTTTATTGTGTACGGGTCCTTGAAACGTTTAATAAAGCTAAGCATGATGTTGCCCTAGTAACAATATTGGTTTTATCAAACTTTTATAGCGTCTAATAAAGCCAAAACAGCGCTATTAATCTTTGATAAAACCAGTTTTGTTACTTGGGTGGCTTCCCGATCAAACGATTATAACAAACGGTTAACACAAATATATCTGAACTTGATAGAAATAACAAAGCCTGTAATATTCTTGATATGTCAGAATGATAAAAAGTACAGAATTGTATCAAATTCTGTTATCATACACTTGAATGTTCATAAGCGTGTTTTTTAAAGAGCCAGTTCGTGAAGACCGCAAATAGGTTTTGTTTCGAGGTTCTCCGATCGAACTCAAACTTTTGGGGCTTGTTTATCTATATAATAGAACATTGTTTTGCATTATCTCGGATTTTTTTAAAAGGGGTTTGGGGTAAAAAGGTCCACCAAAATTGAAGTCCAAAAACTGTTGAAAACGTTAACTGGATCAGAGAGATGACCTTTGAAACGGACAACTTGTGTTCTGTTCATTGAATAAGATTCAATCCATTTTACGAACTGGTTGTCCAATCCAATGCGTTTTAGTTTGAAAATTAGTAATGAGCAGTTTCCGCTGAGACCGGCCCACTATTTACATGGTGATATTGAAAACGATTTAAGTTATGGTTTTTCGAAAGCCCATGTTGAACAAGTTAAGAAACCCCCCGTTAACTCAATACTTTAAAAAATCGTTTTTCTTCAAGACTTGGCTCACCAAAATTGCCCTAATTCTTGAATTTCTCTATGAAATTACCTAAACCAACATATCATTGGCAAGGGAAAAGATAGTGCCTTCTTTTGCAAATATCAAAGTGGGCAGTCGTCATGTTTGATTTGGCCGCCATATTGTTCTTTCAGAAAAATTGATTTTTGAATAGGTGCCCCATCTACCTCAAATTTTATTATTCCATACAAAAGGTCATGCTTTTTGACGTGGGACTATGTCTTTGTTTACTATACTGAGATGCATTCTGTAAAATTGGAAATGAAACTGGCAAATGTTGCGTCAGATTTCAAACGTAAATAACAGCATAACCACATGATGGATAACAATAACCAATATGTTGTTGGATTGATAAAATGTAGAGCAATTTTGTAATATGCTAGTTATCACTCTAATTCCTATGCTAAGCGGTAAAATTGATAAAAAGTTTCAATGACAAATTTACACGAACAATGAACCAATTACATGCGAGCATTCCTAGCACAGACGACGTGAATGGACACCAACCGTTCCCTGTGATATTATCTGTATCAATATCGAAATAAAAATTGACAGAGTCTCCCCGTCACAATAGGTCAATTTATTTTTGCTTCCATGAGCTTAGACTAATATGATGTCTCGAAGGTAAATGTTTTCCGAAAAGTTTGAAACAATCCCCATTCTTGAACAATTTCTTAACCTGCCTGCAGAACCTAATAAAAACTGATGTCTTGAAAGAAAATATGCCGGTAACAGCAACAGTACCAGTGGAGTAAAGAGCCGCTGGTCTCTCGTCGTTTATAATTGCAGCGGTACTCTTCTGTTCGTACTGCAGCGGTACTATTCGTATTGCAGTGGTACACTTTTGTTCGTACATTTCGTGTGCAATCGAGGAAAAACTGCAATGCTGCTGCTGATGGTTCATCATGATAACGTCAGTATTATTGGATTTGGTTTTTGAGGATATAGAATTAATTCTGACTTTGACGCATTACTAGAAATTTTTGGTGCTTCTTCAACAAACACGATATGCTTGTACTTTGTCAAATACATGTTGTTTGCACAAAAAAATACTACAGGCATAATATCGCCAAATATAAACGATATTCTTTCGAGTGTTGTTGAATATATTTAAAAAATTGATTTCCAGGGAAGGCTGAAAATAAAAATACGTGCAGTCGCTGAGCAAACACATTGATTCTGTCTGCAGACTCTGTATATTTTGTAACAAAAAATCCCCTAATTACAGTGTTTAGTCCCACGTCACCATTTCATACAACCCTAGGGCTGTATACCGTGTAGTATTTACATAAAATATGTGAAAATTAGAGATGTACTTACTTTACTTTGTTGGCTAACGGACCGTTAACCGGTCTAGGGCCGAACGAATTAGAGATGTCCAGCTTCTTCTGTCTGGGGCAGCCGCTCTCCAGTCTCCTCGTACACTAGCAGATCGTGCATCTTCTTCCACCGCGTGCGAGGCCTATCACGGAGTCGACGGCCTCTTCCTGGTTCTCTACTGAAAACAGTTTTGGCGGCTCTCTCGTTAGGCATCCTGGCTACATGTCCAGCCCACTGAAGCCTGCCCCGCTGTATTACCTTCACTATATCAGCATGTTTGTATAGCTGGTACACCTCGTGGTTCATGCGTCTGCGCCACACTCCATCTTCTAGTTCACCGCCACGTATCGATCACAGAGCTTTACGCTCAAAAACTCCGAGCACTCGTCGATCAGCTTCCTTTAGCGTCCATGCTTCATGTCCGTAAAGGGCCACCGGGAGTATCAGTGCCTCATACAGCGCTAGTTTTGTGCGAGTTTGCAAACTACGGGATCTTAGCTGGTCCGTAGAAAGCCCTGTTCGCAGCTGCAACTCGTCGTCTCACTTCACGGCTCATATCGTTGTCACATGTCACAAGCGTACCAAGATAAACGAATTCGTCAACCACTTCAAATGGTTCCCCATCAAATTAAATCAAATTAGAGATGTATATTGTCTAAAACAAAAACAACAATAAAGTTACCATGTTGTTCGACTCGACCGTTTGGTTTTTCTTTAGGGGGTTATATACCTTTTTGCTCGAGAAAAAAAGTTTGAATTTTTTTTAAGCGCGTAGCACCTTTTCTAATGCATACAAGTAATAATTTTCTGAAAGTTCAGTTATCCAACAACATTGAACACGTTTTTTCATAAGAAATACCAATTATTTGGCGAGTAATGGCCGTTTCCCCGAAACGATTTGTTTTTGGCAGAAGTTTGCGGTGTTTACGATAGCGACGCAGCAGATCAACTGAAATAAAAAAAACTCATATTTTTTCATTAGTTTAGAAGTGTGGCGGGTACCTGAACGATGAATATTTTGTTTTCAGTGCAAACGAGAACGTTTCTCCCGAAAAAAAAACATGTTTTCAGCGCTGAAAATTTCATCAAAAAATTTTTTCGGCAAGGTTAAGCTTCGTGTATCAAAAATCGATTGTTCAACGACCGAGAAATTCAATAACGAACATTTAAAACATTTTTAATCCCACTGGAAAAGCGTCATCTCATGCCATTGTCCCATTGAGCTTAAGATACGAATTCGGTAGTTAATCAGAAGTACACTAATTCTCTCCTTCTCGGGTGAACAGTTCTCGTTTTCTCGATGATGACTTAAAGCAATAACATCATATCAAGAATACTGGGAACTCTGCTTGAAATCGAGCGCCAGTTTTGGCAGCGCCGTCAATTGAGTTCAGGTGGAACTGACACTTGCTGGTCTGTGTTCTGGCGTTGCGAGTGCAATTCGAACGCACAAGCAGGAATATCACATACGACTTCGTAGGGATGTAATTACCACCATTTTCATAACAAGCTACTACCTTCAATAAGGCAATCCACGAGACAGTTGCGATCAGCTTATTTCAGTTTGTTTTCAACTTTTGACAGCTTCAGGCTTGTACGAACGGTCGCAACTTGGATGCAATGCGGATCGAAAAGCGTGAAAAACAAAAGTTGTCCGATCTAGTATTGCGTTGAGCAATCCTTTACCCAACAATAGAATATCACTTTAGATTTATTTTCCGAGTTGTGTCTTGGTTTTGCAACTTGAAAAACAACAACAATAACAAACGTACAAGCAATGAAACGTCACCCTTGGATTGCCTTATATATGGAGTGCGCTTTTTGATATAGACGCTTGTCATTTGTATGGGATGCTTGTATGGGATCGATCCAGAGATGCCAGTCATCTTTTTGCTTAGACCTAAAGCGAGGGGCCAGATCCTACACTGCCGTGTCATATAAACTTAAAAAAACTTGACAAAAAAGCATTTATAAGTCTTATTGGGCTCATTTATCTAATTTATATATTTCAGTTGTTATAGGTGTGATGCTTGGTAGTTCGTACAATGACAAAAATGCTGTAAAGCTAAATGATTTAGTTGCTCAGTTTTCTCGAACCGTTTATCTGGTTTTTCAGTATAGTTCCAAACTGATGCGAATTTCCCCTTATGTGGCTGATAGCATGCACTTGGATGTCTGGCAAAAATTCGAGAAAATTGTAAAGGAAACTTTGAATACAGGTTGGTATCAGAGAAATAACTGTCAAGACAAATAACTGCCAAAAAGTATATTTACATCCTTATTCAATATTTTAGCAAGTAAAATTATTGACGTTTCACTCGAAGATATCGAACAAGGAGATGGGTTGCTGTCGAAATTTCAAAACAGTGTATCATCACGGGAAGATATACACCGTATATTCGCAGATTTCATTATTGCTGCTGGTGATACCGTAAGAAAATATCGATAACGAAGTACGAAAAAATACAGTATATTTATCATTGTAGACTGCTTTTAGTACATTATGGTGTTTATACCTACTAGCAAAACATCAAACTGTTCAGGAAAAGGTTCGCTTTAGCATAATACAAAGTGGAGACTTAGAATCTCCACTAATTCGAGCAACAGTGAAAGAAACTTTACGAATGTTTCCAGTTGCCCCATTCATTGGTCGGTTCTTGGATCAAGATTCAATCATCGGTGGCTATAATATTCCAAAAAATGTATGTACTAAAATCAATAATTCCATTACACACTTTTTCCTTTTATTCAGGTTTATTCAAACTCACCTTACCAGTCAGCTCCAGGCCGAAGTGTCCCTTGCTGTTCGAAGAAGTCGTCTTCATTCAATTCCGTCCATGGCTGCAGTTCGCCAGCCATGTCGTCTGCGGAGGTCGTTTTCCACTTGATCGAGCCACCTTGCTTGCTGCGCACCCCGTCGCCTCGTTCCAGTCGGGTAGTTATCAAGAACCTTTTTCACCGGGTTGTCGTTCGACATCCTAACGACATGCCCAGCCCACCGTAGTCTCTCGATTTTCGCCGTTTGAGTGGTTTTTTCAGCAGCTGATGAACTCGTTGTTCATCCGCCTCCGCCATGATCCATCTTCCATCTGCTCTTCCATCCCCGCGACGCATTGGTCCTCCACGAGCATGGTCCAGGTTTCGTGGCCGTAGAGGACTACCGGTCTGATCAATGTTTTGTAGATGGTTAACTTCGTGCGGCGACGGATTTTATTCGAACGGAACGTCCTCCGGAGTCCAATGCAGGCACGATTTCCTGCCATAAGGCATCGACGAATTTCTCTGCTGGTGTCGTTGTAAGCAGTCACCAGTGAGCCCAGGCACACGAATTCGTCTACCACCTCGATTTCATCACCGCTAATATGAATTCAAGGCGGGAGGTTTATACTGTATACTCTGGAATCTCTTCCTCTCATGTACTTAATTTTCGATGCGTTTATGGCCAGTCCAATTCGTCCGGCTTCAGCCTTCAGTCGGATGTATGTCTCCGTCATTCTCTCAAGGGTTCGTGCTACAATATCAATGTCACCGACGAAGCCAAAGAGCTGAACAGATATTCTAAAAATCGTGCCACTCGTGTAGATACCAGCCCTACGTAACACACCTTCCAAAGCGATGTTGAATAGCAAGCACGATAATCCATCACATTGTCGTAACCTTCTTCGAGATTCGAAGGGACTTGACAGTGTCCTTGAACTCGAACTACGCACATCACCCGATCCATCGTCGACTTGACCAACCGTGTCAGTTTATCCGGAAAATCGTAATCGTGCATAATCTGCCATAGCTATCACAAAAGATCAAAATAATGGTCGCAGTGGTCCAAATCTTACACAAAAAAAATATCTGCCCTAGCTGATCTCGAACGATTGTGTCGTATGCCGATTTAAAATCGATGAACAAATGATGTGTGGGCACGTTATACTCAAGGTACTTCTGTAGGACCTGTCGTACCGCGAATATTTGGTCCGTGATGGCGCGGGCACCCATAAATCCCACTTGGTAGTACGCCACGAACTCTCTTGCAAACAGTAATAGTCGACGGCACAGAATTTGAGAGAGTACCTTGTAGGCGGCGTTCAGCAACGTGATTGCGCGGTAGTTGCGGCAATCCAACTTGTCGCCTTTTTGTAGATAGGGCACACTATACCCTCAATCCACTCCTCCGGTACTAACTCCTTCTCCCAAATCTTGGCAATAACCCAGTGTAGCGCCTTAGCCAGTGATTCACCACCGTGTTTTATCAGCTCGCTGAGGAGTTGGTCAACTCCAGCGGCTTTATTGTTTTTCAACCGGCCGATCTCATCTCAGCGAACAGCGAAGGAAAAAAATCACCTCTAGCGATCAATGAATACATATAAAGCAAGTCTAAGATGCGTTGCTATCGTCGTCAGTATGCGAAAAACAAAGTATCGGTGATGGTGCACTCTCTTTGCTTCCCTCTTTACGATATATTTCTATTCATTAGTGTACACCACAACAAGTGGTTCTCAATGTGCACAACTCGGTATATAAAGTTATTCGTCTCTCTTACACAGAGCGATCAGATCTTGTTATATTCTTATTCATTTGACTCATGAATATGATTTTTTTGTCAGAAAAAGAAGGAAAATGACAGTGTATGCTCTACTACTCTCGCTTTACTCAACCGCTGCCAAAGTAGTACCTTCCCCCACACTTCCGCACCACACCTCTGCTGCTGCTCAGACGACATGATATTCTCCTGTTGCTTTCTTCCCCTATCGACCGGCATATGGAGAGACAAACGCAACGAGCGAATCGCTTCTCAGAGCTGATGTAGTCTAGTTATATGTTTGTTTTCTCCCAGAAACCTATGCACCAATTCATCATTTCATTATGAGTTGAGAGGATTCAAGTTTAGTCGCGGTCTGTACACTTCATGAGTGCACATGTGATGAATAGACGACGATTGCATCATATTCGTTTCATTTCCATCACTGCTCCTGAAGGTCAGAGGCTGAAATTCTGTCGTCATCTGCGCGTACACCGGGATCTACTACCACTCTGTCGTGTCCTCTGCTACATCGACATTTAGGTGCTCAACGTAGTACTGCTTCCACCTTTTAATCACCTCACGCTTGTTCGTGAGAAGGTTGCCGTCCAGGTCCCTGCACATTTCGGTTTGAGGCACATAGCCTTTGCGGGAACTATTAAGCTTCTTGTAGAACTTTCGTGTGTCATTCGCACGGTACAGTTTCTTCATCGCCTCGCGATCTCGATCTTCCTCCTGGTGCTTCTTCTTACCTAAGACTGAGTTTTTTCTGTTCCGTGCGCGTCGGTAGCGCTCCACGTTCGCCCTCGTTTGGTGTTGCAGCATTCTCGCTCGTACTGCATTCTTCTCTTCCACTGACTCTTTGTATTCGTCGTCAAACCAGTTGTTTCTCCTGTGCGGAACCAAACTTCGGCGTCCCGTAGTTGCCCGATGTTTGGTAGCGGTTGGCGACCGTTGAAAGTTTTGAGCGCATGCATACTGCAACAAGGTAATGGTCCGAATGAATATTCGCACTGCGGTAGGTGCGAACGTTGATGACGTCTGAGAAGATTGGTGGCACAGCTCTGATAAAAGGTAGCCTCTCGATGTCTGCTTTTCCATACCTTCTGTCCCGACCAGCAAAGTTCCTGCAGTGCTACGATTTCGAAGTTGCGTGGATTGAGTCCATCATATATGATCCTGTTGCAGCCGTGAAAACCTAACGATCTGCAATTCCATGTACCGAGTTTCCAATCGTAGTCCTTATTTCGTCGCCTAGGTCTATGGTGATTGCTCCGATCCGTATTAACTTCTTCCAGATTTGCAACGTTTTGTATTTTGCGGGGCGGCTTGTTGGGCCTTCCCCAACCCCCTGTCTCGCCGGAGGACCATCGTGTCAGCTTTGTTTAGAGTCCCACGCTGACACCAGGACGTTGATCAGCCGCTCCTAACATGGAGATCAGACGCTGTTTTGAGCCGCACCATCTTGGTGAACAGACGCTCAGATTGGCGAAGCATTTCCTCTACCGCCGAGATATGGTTACCGCGCCAACGATCGCGTCGCACCTTCTCACTTAGCTATTGTCGGATGACAACATTGCCCAGGCAACGCCAACCAGTTGTGTCCATGTTTCAACTGGTAGTCTATTGTATCATATGACTTGAAAAGGCGTGAGATAGGAACTTGTGAGGGCGGGAGCTCAGTTTGACGCTCCTTCCAAGTTGTCAACTCACCATTTGAAAGTTTATTAAAACTATGTGCGTATATTCTTAGTTGATTATATTTTAAGAAAGCTTGTACGAATCTGAATAACTAATTAGAATGAGTTTAAATGAACTTTGCTTTTCAGACGTTAGCATTATTGTCACTTTATAGCGCTGGAAGAGATGAGACTAATTTTCTTAGACCTAATGAATTCATTCCTCAAAGGTGGATGCGTGGAAATGAACGAAGTGAATCATATCAGCCTTTTAACGTCAATGCTAGTTTACCTTTTGCAATGGGCAGCAGAAGTTGCGTAGGTCGCCGCATCGCATTGTATCAGATGCATTTTCTACTTTCGAAGGTAAGTAGGACACAACGAAGTTTTTGTTGTGAGACAACAATAAACAACATTATATTGTTTCAGCTACTACAGCACTACAAAATAACAGTAGATAATACTGAAGTGGAAGCAGAGTTAAAACTTGTAACTATTCCGAAAAACAAGTTTAAACTAATGTTCACCAATTTTAACTAATAAACCTGAACTAATCCACCTAGCAGTGCAAAAACCTTTGTTATACTAACTATTACTACACATAAACTTATTATGTCAGTAAACCATAAATCGTTCAAAATTGAATTTAAAAGATAGTTTTCCAGAGGATGAACCAAATACGATCATTGAATCAAACCTCGACGTGGTTTTCACAAATATTGTGAATATCATCACTCGAGTCTGGGCTATATTTTTTCGACCCCACACCATTTTTTAAAGCTTTCTACAAACAATTTATGAATTTTTGACACAATCGAAAGCCCAGAAACAATAAAGATAACAATGATGCAGATTCAATTCTAGAACAGCAGATATGTTTGTCAGTTTTCAAAAACCACAAAATCTAGAAATAAACATAATGATTGTAAATTATGAATTTGCATCGAATATTTCCTACGAATTGCAGCAAAGTTCTACAAACTTGCTCTCAAGAAATTATAGTTCAGAATTAGGGACCATCCACATAACACGTGGACATATCTTAAACGATTTTGTTTAGCTATTAAAAACAAAAGGTTCATTAATTTACACCAGTTAGAAGGCAACACAGAGTATAAAACACAGCACAGATGTCTTCTACTCTTAGTTTCTTTTGAGAAATACATAGCGGTTGAAAAAAGAGGAACGAGAGAAAAAGAGAGAAAATAAAATAGAAAAAAAAGGAAGATAGAGTAAGAATTGATCCGAAATGTAAAATATCTCATGTTTAAACATTCTGATTTAAATATTCTAACATTCAAGCAACTGATAAAAAACTCGCTCAGTATTTTTTTCGAAGAGCTTTGGAGCTTCCATTTGCACTTGTATACATCAAAATCAAATAATACGTTCTGTAAGAAAGGTGAGATTTTTTCTTGTTTTTCTTTGTTCGATTTTGATATACCACACAGATAAGCAACATATTGACACCTACCCACGTACATACGCACATACAAATATATACAGCCAGTGTTCATTTAGTTGAACTGAGTCGGTTGGTATACAACACTTGGCCCTCAACAGATTCATTTGGTGTTTAAAGTTGAATATCCTATGTAAAACATATTTTTCGATCAATATCTCGAAATCTAAGTCAATAATCAAAAATCCACTCAGTAGCAATCTGGGGGAACACAATAGTTTTCATTTGCATATAAGATCATCAAAATCGGGTATTGCGTTCTATAAGAAAGGTGCGTTAGTATTTTGCGGCACATACAAACAGACAACACACATACACACACACACACGAATTGACATTGCTCAGTTCGTCGAGCTGAGTCGAATGGTTCTATTTTGCGTTTTTCGACCGATTTTATAACCTGTGTTTAGTATAACAAAGGTAATAGTATAACAAAGATAATAATAGTTGATTATCTAACGCAACAGTTGTATATAGGACAACCCTATCTCAGATTTGCAGTTCTCACGAATGTATGAACCATTAATTCAATATGCGTAAGATTTATGGGATGGAGAATTTTAAATGTCCCTAATTGTAGCCTAGCCGTCTCGACATTAGGAATGGAGTTGTCATTCAGGTGGCGTACTTTTAGGTTGCGACAATATATGAAATAAACTTTTCAAACTGTAAAGATAAGTGAATTTTCACTCACACCACACCCGATATTCCTATATGTTTACATTTCAGGTGTTTAAACCTGATGTACTGTTACCGTGCCTAATTTCCTAATTCTGCGCAATTTCTATTATACTTTTGTTTTGTTGTATTTTTTGTAACTATGAGCATATTTTTATTTTGACGTAGAACTACGTCTAACCGCACTATATCGAGATACATTCTGCGAAAACTAAAACCAAGATGTAACGTAGGAATGAAAGATTTCAAATGTTGATACTGATGTAACCACTTGATGGATCACAATAATCAATATGTCGTTGGATTGATAAAATGATAGACAATTTTGTGATTCTTCAGTTATCATTATCATTTCATTGTTAAACAGTGAAAATTTCATAAAAGTTTCAAGGTCGAATTTTCACGAACAATGTACCAATCACATGCGAGCACGCCTGGCACAGACTTCATGATTAGACACCAACTGCCTGCTGTGATATACTTTATAGTAGTGGCAAAAAAAATTGACAGAATCACCCCGTCCCAATAGGTCAACTAATGTTTACTTCCATGAGCCTAGACTATTTTGACGTCTTGAAGGTAAAGCTTTTTCGGAAAGTTCGTAACAACCTCTTCTGTCAGACAGTTTAGCGATCTGCTGTTAGAATGTTATTAAAACTGATGTCTTGAAGGAAAACATGCTGACACAGGCAACAATACTGTACCGAGAAATGTATGAATAGAGCGCTGGTCACTCGTCGTCTGTCAGTGCAGAAGAACTACGCCGCCGGGGACCACAAAGTTCTGTACGTGTCGGTAGAGGCACATAGCAGGGCATAAAATTTGGTGCATTTTACAGATAAAATGCGTTGTTTATTTTTGAACTCTACGCTCTGTTTTTCTCAGATTTATTAAAATAACTGAATATAGGGTATTAAAAAGACAATAGAAAACCAAAATGCTCGGTATAGATCTTTGAATAGGTACTTAAACGAGCTGTGCTCATGATTATATTTTTATAACTAAAATAATTCATTATGACAATCCTAGTTGCATCCCGCGGTGGCGGTATAGAGGAAAACTAAATTCATTTCATCTTTATATTAGAGTTCCGACATTTGTATTTGTATTTTTCAATTAATTTTTTTTTTCATTATATATTATCTACAAGAAAATATTAATTTCCATAACCTTACTTAAAATTGAACAACACTCTGCAAACATTGAAGGGCTAATGTGCATCACTCTAGCCCGGATTATTTTTGAAGATACCGTGACTGCGGGTAATTCCGCGCAGCACATTTTTCCGCGCACTAATCTTAAAAAACTATTTTCAGCACAATAAATTTCACTAGAACACAACTAATTTGTGTGCTTTACCATGTGCATAGCATAGCCTGCTATGATAGTACGGAAATTAGGTATGTTTTAGTAAAACTTACTGTTCAAAAACAGTTTTTTAAAAAGAGTGCGCCGAAAAATATGCTGCGCGGATTCACAGTAACAGACATATGACTTTCAAATATAGTATTTTCGTTGTTTTTTGGGATGACACCCCGTTAAGCATACAGACGCGAGGCATAGTACGCTAGGCATAATGGACGGCAGGCATACGGACACGAGGCATATGGACGCGAGGCCGAATGGACGCAAGGCCGAATGGACGTGAGGCCGAATGGACACAAGGCCAAGGAAAAGTGATGCGAAATATGTTATTATCGTCATCATCATCACAGCCCTCTTTCAATATCATGTATTTCGCTTCAAAGTGTCATTTGGCAAGCAATACACTCGCGGCCTTCGGCCGACTCGCTGTTCGAGCGAATGCTGTCCTTACTCGCTACCGCTCGTTCGGACTTAACTAAGGGAAGAAAACTCTGTTTGAGTAGACCTAGGAAACCAGTAGATCAGTCGTTTGGGTGCGAGAGGCCGCCGCTTCCGACGGCGGGTCGGCGGCCGGCTCGGACTGCGGAAACCACGGCGGCTTAGTGCCGCCTCGTTTCCTTGCCCTCGATTATGCGTCTTCGCCGCATGATTTCAAGAAAAGTATTATACCCAACTTTAACTCTTTAGAAATATATTTACACTTGAACTACATAATTGGATCTCATGCGATCGTACAACATCGCATTCGGCCTTGCGTTCATTCGGCCTTGCGTCCATTCGGCCTCGCGTCCATTCGGCCTTGTGTCCATTCGGCCTCGCGTCCGTTATGCCTTGTGGCAGTATGCCTCGTATCCATTATGCCTCACATCCATTATGCCTCGCGTCTGTATGCCTAGCATACTATGCCTAACATCCATATGCCTAGCGTCCATATGCCTCGTGTCCCGTCCCCGTTTTTTGGTACCTTGAAACTGATTAAATTTTTTTTCTGATTGATTCTGTTTGACCTGAAAATTCATAAAATTCTATGTCAATTTTGAAATTTCCTGTGAATATACATTTTTGACTAAAAACTATGATTTCTTATCGATATTTTTTCCACGAGCTTGTAGCTGCAGGAAAAAAACGTGACATCTTTGCCGCTTTATGATCAGTGAGTGAGCCATCTTCCACAATACAAATATATATAGAAGGAAGTTTAGTTTCTACTAAATCGTACTCAATTAGATATTACATGGAAATTTGCCTTTTCGCGTATTAAAGAAAATTGACTGTATTAGAATGAAAGGTTTTCATCAATGTTAAAGGGATTTTTTTTTTCTAAAATAGAGTGCTGCAAATAAATAATCAAAATACAGACCCCGTTCGATTTTTGCAACACGCCAGAATTTTTTCTGTTGCCAAACCATGCCAAAAATGAGCAGATCGTTCATTTTATGACAGATCGCTCATTTTAAGTGTCCAAAGACGACCTCAACAGTAGAAATGGCCACCAATGAACGAGTTTTAATTACAAGTTGTTTGAGGTGTCGCTTGATGAATTTAGGCTGACGACCTAGATACTTGATATGACCACCCCAGTAATTTGAGGCATAGTACTGCTTTGATCATGATCATTACATTACCGGAACATATTCCAGTCCAGTCAACTCAAATAGCTTCAAAAGGAAAATAAAACTATTGTAGTCCTACGTTAACTATGCGGTCGTGTCTTGGATACCACCCTTCTTTTATTTTTTTTTTAATATTATTGATTCTATGTCAGTGGTCACAAAAAATATCAAGAAGACATGCGAATAAAAGAAAAAAATCTGAATTGTAAACACTGTCAATGTCGCAAACACCTTTGTTCGTAGTAACGAAAAGACAACGGCTGGTAATAGTTTTATTCATTCCCATTCAAAACGAGTGCAACGATTTAAACAAAGGTAAGAAAAGTTAGTATTAGTCATGAATTAGGTAAAAAAGAAATATTAGCTTACGCTGAGTAGCGTTTGTTTTTTGTGTTCCTAACTATGCGCAGTTTTACAGAGATGAATTCTGGCAAAATTAAGCGGAAGCACATGCAATATGACAAGAACAACATGCTTGCGGCTGTGGACAAGGTAAGAAGAGGCTTTTCCATACGTCAAGCCGCAAGGGAATATGGGATTCCCGAAAACACACTTCGCGCAAAGTTTTCAGCTGGTGTCGAGTTGAACTCTGCGGCGCGTCCTGGGAGACCAACAGCGTTAACAACACAAGAGGAAGGCCGGATCGTCGATTGGATTATTCGAATGGCGAAAGCAGGCAGAGCTGCATGCCACCACGGGTCGGCGCGTGGCGATCGCCGAGGTCACGTAATACGAGGGTGACCGCTAACAGTACCCAACAGCCCGGACCAGCAGCGGGAGATTGCCTAGGGGTGGTGAGGTGGTGAAGGTCGGTTACTGGGCCGTCGACACTCCTCGTAAATGCCACAAGTACCCGGAAGCATCTCTGACGGAGCGAGTAGTGCCGCTCCCATCAACCAAATGCACTCCCCTGCCCATTGGGGCTGACACCAGTAAGGTGCCAGCAGTGAATGAAACGGATTCGAGTCGGACTTTGATACGGAACCACGACCAAGGCTGGCACCTGCATCGGGCTCCCTTAGTAAAGTCGCGTGACAGCGGCTTGAAACGGCGAGATGGTACCCGGTGCAGTCTCCGTCCCATAAAACCTGGCAGGCCTTCCAGTACGTTCCGCGTCCATTGCCTGGTGGGAATCAGGCAGAGAAGGATCAGATGGGGGGGGGACTAGTCCTAGGACAAGATGCCCCTTTCCTGACTTACGCGGGCGGGGGCGTCATAGTGCTCATAAGGTGCTATGGCGACCTCCCTTACCCATCGCCTCACTGCTTCGGCATAAACTACCGTGGGACCATACAAGCGACTTCTTCTCTATGGACAAGGATAGCGGCTGAAAGGGCGACCCAATCAACATGAATCCTACCAGTAAAAAAGAAGCGACGAGCGTGGAGGGACTACCAAATTCCTTTGCGAGAGGTGGCATCCAGCGGTCTACGCAGAAGAAGGCAGAGACGGATGCAGTAAAATCCGGTGGTGGAAAGGTTAACACGCCAGTCTCCACACCGGACATAACGGTCGACGGTCCCTTGTTAATCAAGGCCATCGAGAAAAGTAGGGACAAGCGGCCAAGGGTGGCAGCGCTGTCCGAACAGCTCGATGCGATCATCGAGTTCGCAACGAATAGGAGTAATATCGCTTCGGACTACCATTGACGAAGCTCAACAGGAGTAAGCCGAACTCGTGGAGCGGGCCGAAGCGGCTGAAAAGGAGGTGTGGAAGGAAAGGGCAACTGAATCCAAAGGGGTTCAGACTGATGCCCCCACGTTCGCAGTGATCTGCTCTACAGGGCAGACCACTAAGCCAACGCGGCAGTCCCTGGGGGAAGCGGCCCCCGAAAATGTGAAAAAGCGGTTGGTGGCGCTATCCACACGGGGCAGCACACCAACAGGCACAAGGGCCGAAGTGTCGACCGGAGCGGCTACTGCGGGAAACCCCTGGGTTACCGTGATAGGAAAAGGGTGCCAGGAAGGTAGAAAACGCCAAGACGGAGCGGCAAAGAAACGACCGCTAAGGGCCAAGAAGGCCAAGAGCAGGGGGGACGCCCTCATTCTCAGGACTGACGGGTCTAAGTACTCGGAAGTATTGAAAAAGATGAGGGGCGAAACCCAGCTCAAGGAGTTGGGGGCAGATGTGCGGAGCATCCGCCGATCTCGCACCGGCGAGATTATCCTTGAGCTCCGAAAGGATGCGAAAAACAAGGGCGCTTCCTACAAGGCGGTAGCCGAGCAGGTCCTCGGCAAGGATGTGCAAGTTCGGGCACTCACCTCGGAGGTGACTCTCCAGCTTAAAAACCTGGATGAAATCGACATTGCACAAGCCCTCAAGGAGAAGTGCGGGGTGGAGGTGGCTACTGAGTCAATCCGCCTCCGGAAGGGTCCAGCGGGAACCCAAGTGGCCACCTTCCGGTTAGCGTCGGCGGACGTGAACCTGGCACTGAAGGAAGGTCAGCTAAAGGTCGGCTGGTCAGTATGCCCCCTGGGTATACTCCAGCAACCGGACGTTTGCTTCCGGTGCTTCGAGGGAGGACATAAGTCCTGGACCTGCAAGGGGCCCGATAGGAGCCAACTATGCAGGCGTTGCGGTGGTGCAGGCCATAAAGCGAAGGACTGTGGGGAGCCTCCCACATGGTGTGTTCCGGGAAACGGGACGCCAAACACTTTATGGGAGGCCCCAGGTGCCCAGCCGGCAAGCCAGTTACGAAACCACGCGCGTAAGGGTGAGGCAACTGAACCTGAACCATTGCTACGCGGCTCAGCAGCTGCTATACTAAGCAGCCACTGAGTCGCTGTCGGACATCGCCATTGTATCGGACCCCTACCGCATCCCTCCCGGAAACGGTAACTGGGTTGCGGATAGGTCCAGCATGGCGGCCATATGGACGACGGGCAGGTTTCCGGTTCAGGAGGTTTTTTCAACCTCAGAAGCAGGGTACGTGGTTGCCGAGGTGAACGGAGTGTTCTACTGTAGTTGCTATGCTCCGCCGCGTTGGTCTGGTTTACCTACAAACGGCCGGAACACGAAAGGCCGAATCAATAACGGCCGAATTTCAAACGGCCGAATCTATCAAACGGCCGAACCACAAAAGGCCGAATCATTCGACAGACCGAAAAATCATTGATAATTAACAGAGATTTAAATGAAACCCGAAATCATCCACCTAGCGGTGAAACCCAGCCTCTTTCAATCGAACTTATTATTTGTTGAAATAGATTTTTTTTTCCTGTATGGACTTCCTCACTGCGACCAGAATCGTAGATCTATTGTGAGATATGCCCGGGTGTCTGCTGTATTCCGCACTTCTGGGAAACCACCAGGTGACCCATCGGCATATAGGCCTATCTGCCTGCTAGACACGGCGGGCAAGGTACTTGAGAGGATTATCCTCAACAGACTGGTGAGGTACACAGAGGGTGTAAACGGTCTGGCAAGCAACCAGTTCTGCTTCCGGAAGGGCAGGTCCACGCTGGATGCTATCACCTCCGCCTCCGAGACGGCGGAGACAGCACTCCAGCGCAAGAGAAGGGGAACACGCTATTGCGCAATCGTCACGCTCGACGTGAAGAATGCGTTCAATAGCGCCAGTTGGGACTCCATAGCGCTCGCGCTCAGGAGCATCCATGTACCGGTGTCGTTGTACAAGATTCTGGAAAACTTCCTCTAGAATCGAGTACTGGTTTACAACACAAAGGAGGGTCAGAAGTGCGTTCCAATCACCGCAGGGGTTCCGCAAGGTTCCATCCTGGGTCCGGTGTTGTGGAACGTCATGTATGACGGGGTGCTGAAACTAAAGATTCCTGAAGAGGTTGTGATCGTCGGCTTTGCAGACGACATAACGCTAGAGGTTTACGGCGAGTCGATCGAAGAGGTCGAGTTGACGGCTGCGCACTGCATACGCAAGGTCGAGGATTGGATGCGCTCCAGGAAACTGGAGCTCGCACACCATAAGACGGAGGTCACGGTTGTTAACAACCGTGAATTGGAGCAACAGGCGGTGGTCAAAGTCGGTGACTGCACCATCACCTCAAAGCGATCGTTGAAGCTCTTGGGGGTTATGGTCGACGACAAGCTCACGTTCGGGAGCCACGTCGACTATGCCTGTAAGAGGGCCTCATCGGCTTTTGCAGCACTATCTCGTATGATGTCCAATAGCTCAGCGGTTTATGGCAGCAAGCGAAGACTTCTTGCCAGCGTGGTTTTGTCCATACTTAGGTATGGTGGGCCAGTGTGGTCCAGAGCGTTAGGTACTAACAGTTACCGTGGTAAACTGGAAACTACCTACAGGCTCATGTGCCTGAGAGTTGCGAGTGCGTATCGTACAGTGTCATACGATGCAATCTGTGTCTTGTCCGGCATGATGCCAATCAGCATCGCCATCATGGAGTACAGAGAGTGTTTCGACCAATGTGACACAAGGGGCATACGAGGTACCAGAAGGTCATTCTCAATGCTCCGCTGGCAGCGAGAATGATCCAGCTCCACAAAGGGCAGATGGACGCACCGACTTATACCGGAGATATCCGGCTGGGTCGAGAGACGACATGGTGAAGTGAACTTCCACCTGACACAAATCCTGTCAGGCCTTGGTTGTTTCAGGCAATATCTGCACAGGCTCGGACATGCGGGGTCTCCCATCAGTAGGTGTCTGGGGGAGTGTAACTACCCCAGCATCTCTCCCCTAGTCTCATCCCCACACCCTGAGTTCTCTTCTCAGGTGTCTGTCCTTTAAAAAAAAAAAAAAAGAGATGGCGAAAACTGGATTTCCGTTGTATTGTCAGCGGTTGAAGGCATCTGTGGCACACTACCTTAAATCGATTGGGCGATCTAGTTTCGTCGGAATTCCTCCTGGCCGCAAATGGTTGAATAATTTTTTTTAAACGACACCCTGAAATTTCTCACAGAGTACCGAGTGCTCTTTCCAAACAGCGGACCTATGTCAAACAAAGCCTTGGTGCTACATTCCGATTCGGAACTCGACCTTCTGTTTTCTTATAAACAGACTTCGCAGCCAACTGTTTAGTGTACAGGACAATTGCGGGGCTAGCGCTACGATTCTACTGACACTAACAGTACGTCCCAGTACTAGCATCGTACTTCGAGACCAACTGGGAAGCGGACCTATATCACAGAGGATAAAATTCAAAGCTGGTTTGAAGAAGTACATAACTATATTCTAGAGGCTGGCTTGCAAGAAGTTCTGCTACACCCAGGTCGAATTTTTAATATGGACGAATTATCCATCCTTCTTGTTCCAACAAAAAAAAACTGTGTTCGCCAAAACAGGAGAAAAATATGTGCACACTTCTAATGCCAGTTCCGAAAAGGAATGCTACACGGTGTTGTTTTCTGCAAGCGCGGCAGGAGTTCTGGCACCACCGACGGTATTGTTTCCGTACAAACAACGTCTGCCAGCAGAAATCGTCAATAGCGCTCCGGATGGTTGGTCTATTGGGAAAAATGTATCAGGATGGATGACACAGGAGACATTTTATGAATATTTAAAAAATGTTTTCCACCCATGGCTACTGAGATTCAAGGTAGCTTTTCCCATTTTACTTTTCGTAGATGGCCATAGATCGCACGTTTCTCTTCAGACCACTGAGTTTTGCAAGGAGAAACAAACTGTATTGATTTGTCTTTTTCCAAATTCAACACATGTGCTTCAGCCTCTAGATGTCGCATTTTTCAGAGGTCTGAAAGTTAAGTGGAACAAGCGGCTCATTGATTGGCGTACTTTTCGTGCCGGTGAGTCTTTGAAAAGGCATGATTTTGCACCTTTATTGAAGCGGGCAGTTGATATGGTCAACTTATCACCCACTTTGTGCAACGGGTTCCGCAAATGCGGTCTTTATCCGTGGAACCCAGATGCAGTGAACTATGCAATGCTTTTACAAAATAAAACTCCACAAACATCAGCCTCAACAGCCCAAAAGCAACCGATAAGCGATACTAATAATGAGTTCGAATCTAAAAATGTTTTGCTCGGATTAAAATCATATCTCACTGTTGGTCAACTGAAAAGATTTGAGGATAATTATTCAAACACAATTCGGACCGGACCTGTTGGTGACACAAATTTGTTTTATGTTTGGCAGACCATTAAACGGGAATCCAATGAACAACACAGCACAATACAAAACGAAAAGTTACCGAGATTTAGCGGATTTCATGAGTCGGAAATACGTGGTAGAGTCTAACACATTGATGATTTGAATTATACAATGTTTAACCAGATATTATCTTGTTTCAGCTGGTCGTCTTAATGTTCAGGCAAGATTCGCATCGTTTGAGCAACAGGCCATTTCGTCTCAAGATGACTCCGTTTGTAACGAGCAATTAACGGAGGAAGCAATGCATTTTTTTCGAGGATAGTTTCAGTTGCTACCAGCGAAGAATTCCGAAAATTTCATAAAGATTTGGAGCAAAAAAAATAATAAAATTGTAGCGGAAAAAATGCAGAGAAAAGCAGCTCGTGAAAAGAAAAGGCAGTTAGTACAAGAGAAGCGCCGAAAACAAACATTAACGAAGGCTTCAAATGATGGAAAAACTTCTACAGAAAATGTTTGAATTACTTTCCTTTTTAATAAACAATTTTGTTAAAACAATCATTGTTATTTTTTGGCTGCACAGAATCAGGAACAAAACTGCGCAGAATAAGGAACATGCCCAAGCAAGTGCGCAGAATTGGCACCAAACATATATGCAAAATTTTCTTCTCATACTGTTGTTTTGGCTGTACATGTGTCTAACTTTTTTTTCTGTATTTTTCAAAGTCACACATCATGTCTGCCGTAATCTCGCAGACTGACGTAAGCGCCATTTTTCCAAATATGGGGTTCTTATGCCAATTTGTTCGTTATTCGAAGATCCATCTTTTGGTATGGTTTAGTTGTTACTTATTCGTACGTTGCATAAAATCAAGAAAACAAAATGACGTATGCACCATTTCAATACAAAAGTGACAAGTAACCCGTTCGTTTTTGGGGCGTATTGAAAAACTGATCAAATAGATGTACGTCATGAAGTTGTATCACGGCAGATGTGGACCTATGATTTGTTTAATGCATGTGAAAAATCTGCGAACTAGAGTTAAACTTTTGAAATTGTCTTAACTGCGCAGAATACTCAATATCCAGATTGTCTATGTTAGTCTGCGTGCTCGTGGCTCAAACATATGTAGCCGACTCTTTTTTTACCTCTACTGTTTAATTTTATAAAGGGTGATTTTTTAAGAATTTGGTTTTTCTTTAAAAACTAACGCATAAAAATTACAAAACTCGCCAAAACAGGAGAAAAATATGTGCACACTTCTAATGCCAGTTCCGAAAAGGAATGCTACACGGTGTTGTTTTCTGCAAGCGCGGCAGGAGTTCTGGCACCACCGACGGTATTGTTTCCGTACAAACAACGTCTGCCAGCAGAAATCGTCAATAGCGCTCCGGATGGTTGGTCTATTGGGAAAAATGTATCAGGATGGATGACACAGGAGACATTTTATGAATATTTAAAAAATGTTTTCCACCCATGGCTACTGAGATTCAAGGTAGCTTTTCCCATTTTACTTTTCGTAGATGGCCATAGATCGCACGTTTCTCTTCAGACCACTGAGTTTTGCAAGGAGAAACAAACTGTATTGATTTGTCTTTTTCCAAATTCAACACATGTGCTTCAGCCTCTAGATGTCGCATTTTTCAGAGGTCTGAAAGTTAAGTGGAACAAGCGGCTCATTGATTGGCGTACTTTTCGTGCCGGTGAGTCTTTGAAAAGGCATGATTTTGCACCTTTATTGAAGCGGGCAGTTGATATGGTCAACTTATCACCCACTTTGTGCAACGGGTTCCGCAAATGCGGTCTTTATCCGTGGAACCCAGATGCAGTGAACTATGCAATGCTTTTACAAAATAAAACTCCACAAACATCAGCCTCAACAGCCCAAAAGCAACCGATAAGCGATACTAATAATGAGTTCGAATCTAAAAATGTTTTGCTCGGATTAAAATCATATCTCACTGTTGGTCAACTGAAAAGATTTGAGGATAATTATTCAAACACAATTCGGACCGGACCTGTTGGTGACACAAATTTGTTTTATGTTTGGCAGACCATTAAACGGGAATCCAATGAACAACACAGCACAATACAAAACGAAAAGTTACCGAGATTTAGCGGATTTCATGAGTCGGAAATACGTGGTAGAGTCTAACACATTGATGATTTGAATTATACAATGTTTAACCAGATATTATCTTGTTTCAGCTGGTCGTCTTAATGTTCAGGCAAGATTCGCATCGTTTGAGCAACAGGCCATTTCGTCTCAAGATGACTCCGTTTGTAACGAGCAATTAACGGAGGAAGCAATGCATTTTTTTCGAGGATAGTTTCAGTTGCTACCAGCGAAGAATTCCGAAAATTTCATAAAGATTTGGAGCAAAAAAAATAATAAAATTGTAGCGGAAAAAATGCAGAGAAAAGCAGCTCGTGAAAAGAAAAGGCAGTTAGTACAAGAGAAGCGCCGAAAACAAACATTAACGAAGGCTTCAAATGATGGAAAAACTTCTACAGAAAATGTTTGAATTACTTTCCTTTTTAATAAACAATTTTGTTAAAACAATCATTGTTATTTTTTGGCTGCACAGAATCAGGAACAAAACTGCGCAGAATAAGGAACATGCCCAAGCAAGTGCGCAGAATTGGCACCAAACATATATGCAAAATTTTCTTCTCATACTGTTGTTTTGGCTGTACATGTGTCTAACTTTTTTTTCTGTATTTTTCAAAGTCACACATCATGTCTGCCGTAATCTCGCAGACTGACGTAAGCGCCATTTTTCCAAATATGGGGTTCTTATGCCAATTTGTTCGTTATTCGAAGATCCATCTTTTGGTATGGTTTAGTTGTTACTTATTCGTACGTTGCATAAAATCAAGAAAACAAAATGACGTATGCACCATTTCAATACAAAAGTGACAAGTAACCCGTTCGTTTTTGGGGCGTATTGAAAAACTGATCAAATAGATGTACGTCATGAAGTTGTATCACGGCAGATGTGGACCTATGATTTGTTTAATGCATGTGAAAAATCTGCGAACTAGAGTTAAACTTTTGAAATTGTCTTAACTGCGCAGAATACTCAATATCCAGATTGTCTATGTTAGTCTGCGTGCTCGTGGCTCAAACATATGTAGCCGACTCTTTTTTTACCTCTACTGTTTAATTTTATAAAGGGTGATTTTTTAAGAATTTGGTTTTTCTTTAAAAACTAACGCATAAAAATTACAAAACTGTATGAAATCTTTATTAGAGCCGATAAATTGGTTTATGCCATTTTCTTTTTAAAGATAATTTCATTCAAATGTTGGCCACGGCTACGTTTCGAATGGTTCATACGTAAAGTCCAACTTTGGGTCACTTTTTCGATAATTTCGGCTGGTATCTCGCGAATAACGCATGTAATGTTGTCTTCCAAGGCTGGAATTGTTGTTGGCTTATCCGCATAGAGGAGAGACTTAACGTAACCCCACAAAAAATAATCTAGCGGTGTTAAATCGCATGATCTAGGCGGCAAATTCACCGGTCCATTTCGTGAGATGGAATGCTCACCGAACTCACAGGGCTAGTAGCGAGTCACTTTTTAGTGACTTTGTCACTATTTTGAACCTAGTCACTTAAAAGTCACTATTTACGCTTAAAAGTCACTAAAGTCACTATTTTACGACAAAATGGTCACTAAAGTCACTTTTTTGCTTTAAATGTATAAATTAACTATTGTTGTTGTAGCTGGCCCACAGGCCGCGATGTGTTTCCGTCTACTAAATACCTTCCAGGACGTATAAACGAGTAGCTTAAGCGCCACCTCCAGAGAGGGCTACTCGTCGTGTTGAATTTTGCCCAGCACGAAACCTAAACCTCAGGGCAGGTTGTGGAAGAATTGTCCCGAAGCGACATAAAGAAACGGTAGCAATTGTTAAATGAAGAATTACTCCGCCGCGCGTACGATGAAACCACACGTACGCGAATGTGAGAATTCTCCTAGACAAGATTTACCTGTTTGGGAAGCATAAAATCGAGCATAGTATATAGTATTTACAACGATTTACATTTATTGCATGAAGCGGGATTTACTTAAGTCTAACGGGTTAGTGGCGTGTACAGTCAATTATCACATTTTATTTCCTCGCTTCTGTGTGCTTGCAAAAGAACTCGTCCAACAGACGGCTGGACGGCGAAAGCTTTCTATCAAGAAGGGGTTTTTTGTGTGTCTTTATCAGGCCCGGCTCATAGAGCTATTTTTACTCACGGTAGATAAAGAAGTCCCGTCGGTGCTATTAATAGCCCTACCGTCGATGACTTGTTGCGTCCACTGCTGTTCTGCTTGGCGTCGTTGGCGTCGATCGATGAGCTGCGATGGCGTCACTCGATGATAAGCGATGGCGTCGATCAGCTGGCGTCACTCGATGATAAGCGATGGCGTCGATCAATGAGACGGGATGGCGTCGATCGGACGGTATCGACGGCGTCGTTTGCCGGCTGATCTCAAGGGCCGACGTTTAACCAGAGCAGCAACTTCCAATCCCGTCGTGGGTCAGCAGCGTGAGGGTGGCAGCGTCGCGCTGGTGCAGCGGCTAGTAAAGGGCGAAAAGAAAGCCCAAAAAAGAAGCCGACAACGGCTTCTTTTTGTAACAATAACGCACGAAAAAGCGTCCGTAGACCGCACTTCTAACTTAACCGCACTAGCTAAACCTATAAAACGCACGCGAAATAAACTAATCACACTACTGCCTCGTTCACGATCAGAATTGAAATGCACGAGTAGTAGTTCCGAAAACCCTAAAGACGAGATGAATATCGCGCAGCAAGCTGCTGTCAGATATGCCTTCCCTCCTGGCGATTTTTTTTAATTTATACAGGAAGTTTTCCACCGAAACGGACTTTGCATCCCCAGAGAAAAACAATTTCCAGTGTTCTATCCTCCGATAATGTCGAGGCTCCCGTTCTCCCCGTTGGTTACTATAACTGGACCCCCTTGAATCGTACCTATCCTCCCCCGGACGTGTACTCTGTCTTATTCTCGGCCTTTGCCAACCTCTTCTGCCGCTCAGTCTGCCCTCGTCCTCGGATTCGCTACTAACTTCCTGGTGCTGGTTTCGTGAAGTGGGCAACCCAGCCGTCCCAGCGTTTTGAGGTGCACGTGAGCTAACCAAAACCAAACGTTGCAACCGATCAACCTGGCATTCGAGTTCCCATACACGACTTCGCATTTCTTCGTACGATGGTTGCGAAGCCGCTCCCAGCTCCGTTATTTCTGGCTGTGAGGTTTGAGTTCTCTTTGGGATTGCTCCTAACGAGACATTTCCCAGCGCTCCGCCGGCTTTCCCTGTACCCGCCAAAGCATCGTCTTCTTCTTTCCCAAGTAGATCAGCCGCTGTACTCTCGTCTTCAGTCTCTGAAGTAGGTAGTTTGCTGGCTGTTTTCAACAGTAACTCTTCGATTCTGTTCAGCAATCGCTGACGAGTCTTTTCGCCACCTTCATTTGCTGCTACGTTTCTCTGCACTCGCAGATAGTAGTGCCTTAAACGAGACAACAAATTTGCGTGGGCGCCGTCATGCAGCAAACATTCAATTTGATCAATCCGATTCGAGATAAGATCAACTTCCGTTTCAAACTGATAAGGCGCACGATATTCTCGCCCGGTCTTCTTATCCTCCTGGAACAACCTGCGCAGTAATCGCAATTTGATTGGCATATCTTTTTGCCGTTCTTCCAGCTGGTTTCGCAGGACCAGCTCATAGTCCACTTCTTCGTTCGTCAAATGGTTTGCGTATGGAAACTTCAAAGCCATCTCGAAAAATAAGTTTAAAACAATTCACCAAGAACAACCTCACTTAGAGTTATCACTGCCGTTAAAACTCTACAAAATGCACTATTTATACCAAAAGTCGCGCTCAATAAATTTATGAAATAATTAATTCAAGTATGTACAAAGACTTGGAAACTAGAAGAATTTTTAAAATGTAAAAACTATATGATATTATTAATAATGAAACCAAGATTACGACGCATATACAAATATAAATATGAAGAATAAAATTTATTAACATCAAGTATTCCAATGTTTTTAATTGCTTAAACCAATCCGAAAAACCATTTATTTCAATAATGTTATCTTTAATAATAAAAAGGTGCAATTTCCCAAAAGGTTGCGCCAAATTAGTAAAAATCTGTTTTACCCGCAAGATAATTCAAATTATCTGCGAATAAAATTTCAGCCTCTTTTTTAACGTTGGGCGCCAATATGTAGCTGGCCCACAGGCCGCGATGTGTTTCCGTCTACTAAATACCTTCCAGGACGTATAAACGAGTAGCTTAAGCGCCACCTCCAGAGAGGGCTACTCGTCGTGTTGAATTTTGCCCAGCACGAAACCTAAACCTCAGGGCAGGTTGTGGAAGAGTTGTCCCGAAACGACATAAAGAAACGGTAGCAATTGTTGAATGAAGAATTAATCCGCCGCGCGTACGATGAAACCACTACTCCGCTTACCCAAAAACAACCGTCTTATCGAAACACGGAAAACACGAGTGTCCGAAAAATAAGCGTTATCATCACAGGCGGAACACCAAAGCCAAATCTTTCTGTTCGATTCAGCGGCAATAGTGGGGCTGTTTCCCGAGAGTCACCCGGAGTAAAATAAGAACGAACAACGACAAAAAACTACACGTACGCGAATGTGAGAATTCTCCTAGACAAGATTTACCTGTTTGGGAAGCATAAAATCGAGCATAGTATATAGTATTTACAACGATTTACATTTATTGCATGAAGCGGGATTTACTTAAGTCTAACGGGTTAGTGGCGTGTACAGTCAATTATCACATTTTATTTCCTCGCTTCTGTGTGCTTGCAAAAGAACTCGTCCAACAGACGGCTGGACGGCGAAAGCTTTCTATCAAGAAGGGGTTTTTTGTGTGTCTTTATCAGGCCCGGCTCATAGAGCTATTTTTACTCACGGTAGATAAAGAAGTCCCGTCGGTGCTATTAATAGCCCTACCGTCGATGACTTGTTGCGTCCACTGCTGTTCTGCTTGGCGTCGTTGGCGTCGATCGATGAGCTGCGATGGCGTCACTCGATGATAAGCGATGGCGTCGATCAGCTGGCGTCACTCGATGATAAGCGATGGCGTCGATCAATGAGACGGGATGGCGTCGATCGGACGGTATCGACGGCGTCGTTTGCCGGCTGATCTCAAGGGCCGACGTTTAACCAGAGCAGCAACTTCCAATCCCGTCGTGGGTCAGCAGCGTGAGGGTGGCAGCGTCGCGCTGGTGCAGCGGCTAGTAAAGGGCGAAAAGAAAGCCCAAAAAAGAAGCCGACAACGGCTTCTTTTTGTAACAATAACGCACGAAAAAGCGTCCGTAGACCGCACTTCTAACTTAACCGCACTAGCTAAACCTATAAAACGCACGCGAAATAAACTAATCACACTACTGCCTCGTTCACGATCAGAATTGAAATGCACGAGTAGTAGTTCCGAAAACCCTCAGATAAGTTGCGCGGTATTCGGTTTCCGCGATCGGAAGTAATGAACCACTTCAACACGATCATTTATGGCTTAGGCGTGAATGATTTTATCTCCTTCTTTCTTCCGTTCTTCCAATCGCAGATTTGCTTCCGCACCCGCTTCGGTATTTAGTGAGACGGAAAATACTAAGAAAAGGGAATTTGAAACTGCTGAATTCAATATAGTGGAGTATTTGTATACAAGCGTCTGATTTTCAATTCTATCATGCAATATTGAACAGTGAAACTAAGTGAAATTGAATGATTTAAATTCGTATAACAGTGACCATGCTACATTGTATTGCAACATACTTTAGAAAGCTTGCTTCTCATTTACTTACTATTTGGACAGTTCGGTTTGTAAGGCATTTTTGTTATCTTTTCCATCATAGAAGTTTCATGCCAGGCAATGTTTTCAAATTTCTCATCGAAGTGAACAGTGCAGAATAGTTACGAACGAATTGTCTAAGAGCTGCAAAGGAATGTAAAGGTTTATTCTACAAGCTACTCGCGTCTTAAACCAGTGTTGTGCGTGAAATTACGTTTGTAGTTTGATTTGCTTGTCTCAAATCAACTGTTCCTCCTGGTTGAAGTGGATTCAAAAATTTCGAGCTTATATTGTGCATAGTCGTGTTTAGGTCTCAATTCGTAGGATTTTGCTTTCAATCATCCGAACCTACCGGTGTTTACCAGATACCATTTCGAAATTCCATAATGATAACCCGTTCTACGCATATTTGTCCTCCAGAGCAAACAAACGAGTGTGTAGTTGGACGAATTTGATTAGAAAATGTCAAGTGGGTTAAATATGCGTGGAAAATCATTGATGGGACAAACAGGCTTAGTATTGTTTTTGCATTTTCGGAACGAACAATGCTATTTTTAATATATTTTGAAAAACCCCTCCCTTAGTTAGCTTAACCAACTTCAAACGCTTTTCGAAGCTGTCACAGGCGGCACGGATTCCCAGATTTTCTGGATAACTGCTTTAACCGCTTTTTAAGTTGGAGATATTGTAAAAAAAAATTTATTGAGTTGAGTTTATTAAGTTTGGCCAAAATATTGTGGACCGATTCAATAGATATACTCAGATGGGTGGCAATTACAAACTGAACGTTATCATTTCGCCGGACACGCTTTTTCATAACAGTCACAATTTTACGACTTGCGACATCCTTGCAGATCGTGGCCGACAGAATTTTCAACGATCCTCCAAAGAGAATGTTTCCTTGTATTTTTCGATGGTTTAATAAACGAAATCTCGCCTAGCTTCACACGATTTGAGATGTTTGAATATTGTGCAAGGGCAGTCACTGACCAAAAATCGTATTCGAGAGTGCATACATTCGTTCACGTACTTTCATTAACACTTATAACTCGAAAACTTGTATTCGAATATATTGAACAAGGTGTTATTACAACCATTTCAATGTGAAATTATGATACAGATTTTAGTTAGACTTTTTTTCTACGAGAACAAATCATTGCACATCCTATGTTCTAAAGACGTAAATTTCAGATAAAATTTAATTCATTTATGGTTCAACAATAATTTTCAAAACCCTCTTTTGTATATTTTTGGTCACTATTTGGTCACTATTTAGTCTCTATTTGGTCACTATTTTAATGAAAAAAGTCACTAAAGTCACTATAATTTTGCTACAAGTTCGCTACTAGCCCTGAACTCATTCCGCAATTTATTTATTTATTTATTTATTTCGTCAATCATATATGTAGACTGGTTACATTAATTTCTAAACTATACACAAACATAAAACAAATTAATTTTGTGTCCTCAGCCTCAAGGACTTGAAATACTGATTCAGTTTATACCGGGACATCGTGAAGTCAATGGCTTCACATTGTTGATTATAAGAATTCATCATACATTGTCCATTGATTGGCGCGATGTGTGGCACGTTGCTCCGTCTTGCTGAAACCACATGTTAACAAGACCCAGCTCTTCAATTTCTGGCAAAAAAAATCAGAAATCATCGCGCGATAGCGAAGAAGTACGGACCAATGATGCCTCAGCGTGTAAACCACACCAAACCGTGCATTTTTCTGGGTGCATTGGCGATTCTTGTAGCTTCTGGTTGCTCTTCGATCCAAATGCGGCAATTTTGCTGAACTGTCAAATCTGATTACACGAAAAACCAAATAGCGAAAAAATCACCCTTTATTTGACAAAGCACAAGCATATCGTACTTGTTGAAGAAGCACCAAGAATTTCTCGTAATGCGGCAAAGTTAGAATTAACCCTATATCCTCAAAAACCAAATCCAATAATACTTACGTTATCATAATGAATGGTTTGAATGAACTCTGATTAAATTAAATCTGTAATATGGATCTTACTTTCAAAATAATATGGAACCCATTCAAAGGTTTATTGATTGGCAAACATAAGAAGATATGTTAACAAAATAATAACAAGTTCCAGCAAAAAATCATAGCAATCCACAATTACTTTTTTGTTTTTTGCTTGACAATTTTTTTCATTTGCCTACAACTACATTCGCTGTATTACGAAGACAGCTAATATACGTTTGTTATGGTAAAGCTTAGAATAATAATATATCATCTAACAATTTAAAAATCTAACATGTAAAAAGAGATTCTGAATAAATCTTAGTAAATAAACCAAAAATTCACAAGCATTCGCAGGCTCTTACTCTTCTAGAAATGTGTATATTTGGAGATTTACTATTTCGATACTATCCGGTCACGATTATTTAGTGAATATCGAAGATAAAATTAAATAAATATCCGTTGCAAAAATTCCCAATTCTTGTTGAGTTATTGATGGTAATCATATTTATGAGATGAACTTTCAATTACCATCAACAGCAGCATTGCAGTTTTTCCTCGATTGCACACGAATAGAAATGTACGAAAAAAAGTGTACCACTGCAATACGAATACCCGAGTAACCAAAAGTGCGGATAAAAGTAGAATTCATAGACTAATCAGCCTATCTAACAATCATGAATAGAATTCTATTCAGCTCCATTTTTAAGTAATTAACCGTACTTTCAAGTTCGCATTTGTTGACTAAACTACGAGTAGCATGCAAAGCAGCTTCTAAACCGAACTAGAAAGTTCACATCAAGGTCGCTGTACAGAGCGCTATTCAGCTTGAAAAGAAAACTTAAAAAAACTTAAAATAAAAATCAATTTGCAATTTTTCAATTTCCTCCACTCATTATTCGTTTTGGTATAACCCCATGATAATCATTTACTGAAGAAATCTAGATCAGAAAAATAATTGCCTGGCTCCATTTATTAATAAATTTCTTTTTTTTTGCAACTTACTACACCAAGCTTCGAACTCGTGTCTTCCCTCTTTAAAGCCTAGATTCATACCACTGCTCCGTTCCCGCTATATGAGATCAGCATCGATTTTACTCGATGTGCTGATTTCTCTACGTTACCTACACGTTCATGGCTAGGAACATACCGGGTCTCTCTTTCAGCTTGAAAGTTCAGATAAAGTACAGGCGGAACCTCATGCGAGCTAGGAAGTTCAGAAAAGGCTGACGCGGAACTTTTTCTGAACTTTCAAGTTCAAAAAAAGTACAGGCGGAACGCAATGTGAACTTAAGTCTGACATATCTGTAGTTTGTTTTGATTTTACTGCAGTTCGTTGGTAATGTAATTGAAAAAGGTTGTGTACGCAATATTTTCTTTTCAAACGTTTGTTGAAAATTTATTCTGGTAAGCAGTATATACAAAATATGATAAATGATCAAAATCGATAAAAACTTTTCAGATTAATAGATATGCTGTTTGCCGTAGTCGAAACGAGCCGTTGGTAAAATAGAAAACTCTCGGTGGTGTCCGAGAAATGGATTCGGACCCCCAGAACCGGCAGCATCATGCTGTGGCCGAACGTAAAAAACACCCAAGATTTGGACAAAATGCTCAGTGATAAAAGCATCACGCGCAAACAAGTGTCTAACGGGAATTCACAGCTTACATCCGGTTTATTTTTTCTGTTGATCTGAATTCATAATTGAATTCCTGTAAAATAACAAAAGAAAGTGTTTAGATAGAGAAAGCCTTTAAACACCCTGATATTACTTATTGGAATTATAGCTTTGTTTTTCTTTTGCCGTTTATTTAGATAGAAAATTTCCAATGATAATAAAATAAAAGTAGAAAAGTGGTCTTTTCTTTATTGATTTTGGAAAACTCATTTTTCATCACTAATCCTGGAGCAAACTTCACTTTCGCCAAAGCCGAGTCGGAACCTAAAATGAACTTTAAAGTGGAAATGAAGTACGACATAGATCTCTCCTGATCTCTCGTGCTGATTAAAAGTACGGATAAATTGCTAACCGAACTTTAATTTCCGGCGGCTTTGAAGTTCACGTGTAAACTTTATGTGAACTTCAATGTTCCAATGAAGAAGAACAAGCAGCTTATTCTGAACTTTCAAGTTGTTTTCAGGTGTTGACGTTACTTTATTTAGAATGAAGTTTGGTTTGTGAGTAATGTGTCCTGTTGTTCAGCAAGAAAGTTTCACGGAACCAAATCCGAACCTTATGTGAACTTCTAAGTTCGTGTGTTAAGTGAAATTCGAACTTCTGGTTCCTTGGGTAGTACCGCTGCAGTACGAACACTACCGCTGCAGTACGAATAGAAGTGTACCGCTGAAATGTACGAATAGAAGAGTACCGCTGCAATCATAGACGACGAGAGACCTGCGGTTCTTTACTCCACTGGTTCTGTTGCTTTTATCGGCATGTTTTCTTTCAAGACATCAGTTCATATTAGGTTCTGAAAGCAGGTTTAGAAATTGTTCAAGAATAGGGATTCAAACTTTCAAACTTTTCGGAAAACTTTAACCACAGATAACAGGCATCCAAGCTAATTTTACTTCTTGCTTCATGCGTGAAAAGACGCAACGGTTTACGGAGTACTATGGGACAACGTGTACCAGAAAAAAACGCCAGTGTTACGTATGTCTTATGTACGTGATACCACCACATACATAAAATATACGTAACACTCAGGAAGAAATCTCCCAAAAAATTTGGTACAAAATGAACCACTCGAATGGTACCACACTCTGAATAAAATTACTGTTTGAGTTGTTTTTGAAGGCAGTGTACCTCCGCAGCCCTGCATTTGTCTTGTTCCTGCTGGAAAAATGCTGCATTGATTTTATAAATAACTTTTTGGCAGTTCCTTATGGGATTTTCTTCGGGGCTCGATAAAGCCGAGAAAAAAAATCATTTTGTTCATTATTCGTCGAGCAGTTGGACAGTTCGAGGTACGGAGTACTATGGGGCAACGGGTACCAGATAAACCTAAATTAATCCACCTAGCGGTCAGACCCATCCTTTCTCATTCAAACTTTTATTTGTAAAAATAGATTTATATGAACGCTTCAATCCAATGAATGTATATTCACTCTTTAGGTTCTAAAATATTGATGTTGTATACATATAAAAATGCAGTCCGGTCTGTCTGTCTGTCTGATCCATATAGGCTCGAAAACTACCGAACCGATCGACGTGAAAATTTGTATGTGAGGGTTTTTGGTGCCGATAAAGGTTCCTGTAATAGTTTGAGACCTCTCCCTCTCCTGGAAGGGAGGGGTCCCATACAAATGAAACATAAATTTCTACACAACTCAGGAACAAACCAAGTAAATTAAACCGAATTCGGCATGTGAATGTTTTTAGAGGTAACAAATATGTCCATAAAAGTTGGATGCCCCTCCCTTTTCTTGAAAGGAGGGGTTCCATACAAATGAAACACAAATTTCTGCACATCTCGAGAACTAACCAACTAAATGGAACCAAATTTGGCAGGTGAATGTTTTTAGTCGTAACAAAAATGTCCATAATGTTTTGACACCCCTCCTTCTTTTGGAAGTGTTACAAATGAAACACAATGTTTTTCACATCTCGAGAACTAACCGAGTAAATGGAGCCAAATGTAGCATGTGATGTTCCATAATCGACCTCGGGCAACATTTTGGATTGTAAGATGGCAACTTCCGGTTTCTGGAAAACAGTCATAAATGGCCGATTTCCACCCAATATAATAATATCCGGATCTAGAATGATACACAGGAGCTAAAATCGACCACAGATACCATTTTGAATTCTAAGATGGCGACTTCCGGTTTTGGGTGTTATTCGATTATTTTCGGCTATTTCCCAGGAACATGTGCTACTAGAAGTCGAACCATTATGAACATATTTGTTACCTCAGAGGCCAGAAATTATCTTAAATACCATTTTGAAATCCAAGCTGACAACTTCCGGTTTGTGAAAAACAGCCTTAAATAACCAAATACCATCCAATATGAGTATCTCTGGAACCAGAATGATGCAATGAGCTAACAATTGACCTCAGGCACCATTTTGAATTACTAAATGGCAACTTCTAGGAAACAGTCGAAAATGACCAAATAACACTCAATATGGATATTTCCGTAATCGAGATGATGCATAGAAACCAAACATTGACCCTGGACATTATTTTGAATTTGAAGACGATCACATTTAGTTTCGGGGAAACAACCAAAATAACTAAATACCTCCCAATATGTGTATTTCCGGTATCAGATTGCAGAAGAAAGAAAATCTGCTGAAAATGACAGAATACCACCCAATATGAATGTATTCAGAATAAAGGCGATATACAGAAGCCAAAAATCGACGTTGTTGTCATTTCGTTAAAACCAATCATTTCAAACAATTTGTTATTTGACTTTGATCGTATCCTACGGCCGATTCGTCGTGCATTTGCAAGCTTTAAACACATCGCAAGGAATCAATGAATTTGGAACGTTGAAATAGTACTATACCACATTTAAATTATGCTGAGGCCACATATATCGATCGAAGCAGGTATAGTTTCAAATAGTCTTTGAATTTCTTTTCTTTCCAAAATTTCTGAGCCACATACATATCAAATTGTTATGAAGTTTGCTATTTGTAAGTTTGAGGGATGACTCGTTCGTATGACACTAGTTATGTTCAACTAAGTCATGTAATCTTTGAGATAATAGACTTTCGTTGTTTTACTAAAAATCCAATACATAACGGTGGCTTATATTTAATTATAATCAAATGAAATGGTAACCCATAGGGCAGCCAAACTCTGAAACCACGTATTCAATCATAATTCATCAGTTAGCACTTAACTAGCCCGCTCATCTGATAATAATATTGATCAAACCGGTTGTGTAGTTTCTTAGATAATGAAGTTTCGTGATTTTCACATTTCGGTACATTACAGACGAAGTTACATTTCGATTACAGTAAAATTCAATAGGGTGTTATGGGGCAGCTAGACTTATTAATTGACACTAATTTTGTAGAATTCGGGTCAGCCATCTCTGAGAAAAGTGAGTGAGTCCAAGCAGTCTTCAGAATATGTTCCTTTTCATAGCTGGAATTCACATTTTTAAACATAACAGGCAAAGTCATAGTCCGATTGCAAAATAAATTAATAGGGTCTTATGGGGCAACTAGACCTTCCATTTGACACTGAATTTATGGAAATCGGTCCAGCCATCTCTGAGAAACATGAGTGAGATTAAACAGTCTTCAGAACACGTTTCTTTTCATAACTATTAAACCACCATATGTTCAATCTTTATGAAATTCAAAAGTTATGGGTATTTCAAGTAGCCCGTTTATTTGAAATCAACTCTGTTCCTATCGGTTGTATAGTTTTCGAGATAATGATGTTTCATGATTTTTACATTTTGATACATCACATCTAAACTAAAAATCCGATTACAATACAATTGAATAGGGTCTTATGGGACAATAAGACCTTTCATTTGCAATCAATCTCATGAAAATCGGTCCAGCCATCTCTGAGAAAATAGAGTGAGAATAAAAATCTGCACACACACACACACATATATATATATATATATATATATATATATATATATATATATATATATATATATATATATATATATATATATATATATATATATATATATATATATATATATATATATATATATATATATATATATATATATTATATATATATATATATATATATATATATATATATATATATATATATATATATATATATATATATATATATATATATATATATATATATATATATATATATATATATATATATATATATATATATATATATAATGCTCAGCTCGTCGAGCTGAGCCGAGTGATATATGCCATTCGGCTCTTTTGAGCACTTTTATACTTTCGGTTTTGCAAGTGATTGCTATACCTTTCAAGGGGAAAGGCAATAAATTGGTAGATCGATCATTCGACCCACTTAAGCTTGAATTGTAATTTCGGAAAAGAAGTATCTATCGTGAAAGTAAATTTTAAAACGTATTTTCCTTGCCAAATAATTTAAATTTATGAAGAATATCTCTGTTGTTATTTTTTTTTAACTTTTTCTGGACGATTCTGACGGATTCCGCGTCAACCGGGTCCGGGGCTGGCAGCACAACTTTATATTTGTGTGAACCTTACTAAACTAAGCAGCTTTGCACACTTCATTGTTCAAAAAATAACTGGACTAACATCGAAAATGGACTTAAGCTTTCAATCCATTTTTAAGCAAATCGATTAATCTAAAAAACTAACAAGAGCTTAGGAAAAGTAGTCAAGAGATGACTTTCAGAAAATTGTTTAAATTTTCATTGAAAAAATTGCAAAAAAAATGGGATGCAACACTAAAAAAAATTAATCCATCTAGCGGTGATACCCAGCCTTTCTGATTCAAGCTTATTATATGTTAAAATAGATTTACACGATTTAGTAGAAAAACTACTCCTTGAAAATTTCTGCTGGTTTCATTTTTCACTCTAAATTAGGAATTTCTGATAGCCAACAGCACAACTATACCATTATTAAATTAAAATTAAAAACCTAAATTAATCCACCTAGCGGTCAGACCCAGCCTTTCTCATTCAAACTTTTATTTGCAAAAATAGATTTACGTGAACGCTTCAATCCAATAAATGTATGTTCACTCTTTAGGTTCTAAAATAGTGATGTTGTAATCTGTACCTTTAAAAATGCAGTCCGGTCTGTCTGTCTGTCCGTCTGATCCATATAGACTCGAAAACTACCGAACCGATAGACGTGAAAATTTGTATGTAGGGATTTTTGGTGCCGATAAAGGTTTTTATGATAGTTTGAGACTCCCTCTGCTGGAAGGGAGGGGTTCAATACAAATGAAGCATAAATTTTTGCACAACTTAAGAACAAACCAGGCAAATGAAACCAAATTTGGCATGAGAATGTTTCAAATATGTGAATGTTTTCAAATATGTCCATAAAAGTTGGACGCCCCTCCCTTTTCTGGAAGGTAGGGGTTCCATACAAACGAAACACAAATTTCTGCACATCTCGAAAAATAATCAACTAAATGGAAGCAAATTTGGCAGGTAAATGTTTTTAGTGGTAAAAAATATGTTCGTAATGTTTTGACACCCCTCCTCTTTTTTGGAAGGGAGGGTTTCCATACAAGTGAAACACAAATCTCGAGAACTAACCGAGTAAATGGAACCAAATTATGAATGTGATTTTTTTTAGTGGGAACAAATATGTCCATAATGGTTCGACACCCTTCCCTTTTCGGGAAGGGAGGGGTTCCATACAAAAGAAACACAAATTTCTGCTCATCTCGAGGGCTATCCAGCTAATTGAAAAAAAATTTGGCAGGTGAATGTTTTTAGAGGTAACAAATATGTGCATAATGGTTTGACACCCCTCCCTCTTCTATAAGGGAGGGGTCCCATACAAATGAAACACAAATTCGCACAGCTCAAGAACCAAACAAGAAAATACAACCAAATTTGTTATGTGAATGTTTTTAGAGGTGACAAATATGTCCATGATGGTTTGACGCCCTCCCTCTTCTGGAAGCACTTGTTTCTGCACAAATTTCTGCACATATCGCGAACTAATCAACTAAATTGAACCATATTTGGCAGGTGAATGTTTTTAGTGGTAACAAATATGTTCCATAATCGACCTCAGGCAACATTTTGGATTGTAAGATGGCAAATTCCGGTTTCTGGAAAACAGCCGAAAATGGCCGATTTTCACCCAATATAATTATATCCGGATAACTAAATATCTCCCAAATGGGTATTTCCGGTGTCAGATTGATATTAGAGAATCTGCTGAAAATGACCGAATACCATCCAATATGAATATATTCAGAATTAGGGCGATGTACAGAAGCCAAAAGTCGAGGATGTTGTCATTTTGAAAAACCAATCATTTCAAACGATTTGTTATTTGACTTTGATCATATCATATGGCCGATTCGTCGTGCATTTGCAGACTTTAAACACATCGCAAGGAATCAATGAATTTGGAACGCCCAAATAGTACGATACCACACTTGAATTGAGTTGAGGCCACATATATCGATCAGGTATAGTTTTAAATAGTCTTTGAATTTATTTTCTGTCCATAACTTTTGAGCCACATATCAAATTGTTTTTTCCCTTGTAGAAAACTGAACCACTGCGACCAATGTTTGATCTATTGTGGTATTATCAAATTGTTATGAAGTTTGTTATTCGTAAGTTTGAAAGATGACTCGTTCGTATGACACTAGTTATGTTTAAATAAGTCATGTAATCTATGAGATAATAGACTTTTTGCCTTTCTCCTAGAAAGGTATAGCAATCACTTGCAAAACCGAAAGTATAAAAGTGCCTCAAAGGGCCGAATGGCATATATCACTCAACTCAGCTCGACGAGCTGAGCATTTTCTGTATGTGTGTGTGTGTGTATGTGCAGATTTTTATTCTCACTCACTTTTCTCAGAGATGGCTGGACCGATTTTCATGAAATTAATTGCAAATGAAAGGTCTTATTGTCCCATAAGACCCTTTTCAATTTTATTGTAATCGGATTTTTAGTTTAGAGATAATGTATCAAAATGTAAAAATCATGAAACATCATTATCTCTAAAACCACCCAACCGATTTGAACAAAATTGGTTTCAAATGAACGGGCTACCTAAAAACCCTTAACTTTTGAATTTCATAAAGATTGACCTTGTGGTTAAAAAGTTATGAAAAGAAACGTGTTCTGGAGACAGTTTAATCTCACTCATGTTTCTCAGAGATGGCTGGACCGATTTTTATAGAATCAGTGTCAAATGGAAAGTCTAGTTGTCTCACAAGACCCAATTGATTTGTTGTGCATTCAGACTATTACTTTGCCTGTTATGTTTAAAAATGTGAAATCCAGCTATGAAAAGGAACATATTCCAAAGACTACTTGAGCTCACTCACTTTTCTTAGAGATGACTGAACCGATTTCCACAAAATTAGTGTGAAATGAGAGGTCTAGCTGCCTCATAACACCCTATTGAATTTTACTGTAATCGGACTGTAACTTCGTATGTAATGTACCGAAATGTGAAAATCACGAAGCTTCATTATCTCAGAAACTACACAATCAATTTGATCAATCGTATTATCAGATGAGCAGGTTAGTTAAGGGTTAACTGATGAATTATGATTGAATACGTGGCTTCAAAGTTTGGCTGCTCTATACGTTCCCATTTCATTTGATTATAATCGAACTTAAGCAACCGTTATGTATTAAATAGTTAAAAAAACAACGAAAGTCTATTATTTCAAAGATTACATGCCTTATTTGAACATAACTAGTGTCATACGAACGAGTCATCTCTCGAACTTACGAAAAACAAACTTGATAACAATTTGAAATGTGGCTCAAAAGTTATGGAGAGAAAAGAAATTTAAAGACTATTTAAAACTATACCTGCTTTGATCGATATATGTGGTCTTAACATAATTTGAATGTGATGTCGTACTATTTGAACGTTCCAATTTCATTGATTTCTTGCGATGTGTTTAAAGTCGTTTGAAATGATTGGTTTTATCGAAATGACAACATCCTCGACTTTTGGCTTCTGTACATCGCCTTAATTCTAAATATATTCATGTTGGGTTGTATTCGGTCATTTTCAGCAGATTTTCTGGCATCAATCTGACACCGGAAATACCCATATTGGGAGGTATTTAGTTATTTTGGTTGTTTTCCAGAAACTAAGTGTGGTCGTCCTTAAATTCAAAATGGTGTCCAGGGTCAATGTTTGGTTTCTATGCATCATCTCGATTACGGAAATATCCATTAGCCATATTGAGTATTATTCGGTCATTTTCGGCTGTTTCCTAGAAGTTTCCATTTAGCAACTCAAATGGTGCCTGGCGTCAATTCACCATTCTGGTTCCAGAGGTACTCATATTGGATGGTATTTGGTTATTTTAGGCTGTTTTTCACAAACCGGAAGTCGCCATCTTGGATTTCGAAATGGTATTTAAGATAATTTCTGACCTCTGAGCGTCATTCTGGTTGAAGAAATAGCCATATTGGGTCCGAATATTACTATACTGGGTGGAATACGGCCTTTTTTGGCTGTTTTCCAGAAACCGGATGTTGCCATCTTACAATCAAAATGTTGCCTGAGGTCGATTATGAAACATATTTGTTACCTCTAAAAACATTCACCTACCAAATTTGGTTCCATTTAGTTGATTAGTTCTCGAGATGTGCAGAAATTTGTGTTTCATTTTTATGGGAACCTTCCCTTACAGAAGAGGGAGGGGTCTCAAACTATCATAGGAACCTTTATCTGCATCAAAAAACCCCTACATACAAATTTTCACGTCGATCGGTTCGGTAGTTTTCGAGCCTATATGGATTAGACAGACAGACAGACAGACCGGAATGCATTTTTATTTGTATAGATTACAACATCAAGTTTTAGAACCTAAAGAGTGAATACACATTTATTAAATTGAAGCGTTCATGTAAATCTATTTTACAAATAAAAAGTTTGAATGAGAAAGGCTGGGTCTGACCGCTAGGTGGATTAATTTAGGTTTTTTTATTAACAATTTATTATATAACGGTTGCTTATGTTCGATTATAATCAAATGAAATGGGAACGTATAGGGAAGCGAAACTTTGAAACCACGTGTTCGATCATAATTTATCAGTTAACCCTTAACTAGCTCGCTCATCTGATAATATTATTGATCAAATCGGTTGTGTAGTTTTTGAGATAATGAAGTTTCGTAATTTTCACATTTCGGTACTTTACAGACGAAGTTAAAGTCCGATTACAGTAAAATTCAATAGGGTGTTATGAGGCAGCTAGACTTATTAATTGACACTAATTTTATTGAAATCGGGTTAGCCATCTCTGAGAAAAGTAAGTGAGTTCAAGTAGTCTTCGGAATATGTTCCTTTTCATAGCTGGATTTCACATTTTAAATCATAACAGGCAAAGTAATAATCCGATTGCAAAATAAATCAATGGGGTTTTATGGGACAACTGGAGCATCCATTTGACACTGATTTTATGAAAATCGGTTCAGACATCTCTGAGAAACATGAGTGAGATTAAACAGTCTTCAGAACACGTTCCTTGTTTTAACTTTTGAACAACAAGTTCAATCTTTATAAAATTCAAAAGTTAAGGGTCTTTCAGGTAGCCTGTTCATTTGAAACTAATTTTGTTCAAATCGGTCGAGTAGTTTTTGAGATAATGATGTTTCATGATTTTTACATTTTGATACATAACCTCTAAACTAAAAATCCGTTTACAATAAAATTTAATAGGGTGTTATGGGACAACAAGACCTTTCATTTGAAATTATTTTCATGAAAATCGGTCAAGCCGTCTCTGAGAAAAGTGAGTGAGAATAATGCACATACACACACACATACACACACACACATACACACACACACACACACACATACAGAAAATGCTCAGCTCGTCGAGCTGAGTCGAGTGATATATGCCATTCGGCCCTTTGGAGCACTTTTATACTTTCGGTTTTTCAAGTGATTGCTATACCTTTCTAGGAGAAAGGCAAAACCTAACATTTATACACATATGAGCATACATGAAAACATACATATGCTAATACCATGAAACAAGTATGTTTCAAATACATCACGCAAAAAATCCAGATGACTACTTCTGGTTACCGGAATACATCCTAAAATGGCCAAATTTTGCCTAATCCGGGTATTTCAATGGCGAAGATGCCGACTTTCAGTTTCTGGAAAACAATTTAAGATGACCAAATAACATCTATTATGAGTATTGCGGAAGCGTTACACCCAGAGGCCAGAAATCAACTTAGGACGCTAATTTAAATTTCTCGATTCATAGTAGCTTCCGATTTCTGGATAACAACCTTAAAGGGACAAATATTACCCAATGTTTTTTAAGAACATTATCCGGGGCCCGAGACCGGGAGTAAACTCCATATTTAACTTTGAAACCCGATCTTGCAGCTTCCGGTTTAAGGAAAACAACAATTGTCAAATACAATTCAATGAAAGTATATCCACTCTTTGGATACTGGAATATTGATGTTATATATAGAGTAATAATTTAGGTATAGTATGTGAAATTTGACGTAATATTTGTGCTAAAGAAAAAGTGAAATGATAGAAATGGCAAGGCCGCAAACATTGAAATAGTACAATACCAAATTTAAATGATGTTGAGGCCACATATTTTGATCGTATCTATAGTTTTAAACAGTCTTCGGAATACGTTTCTCTCTATGACTTTTAAACCACATCTTTAAACATTATGAAATTCATTGTTTAAGGGTTTCAAAGCCCATTAATTTGAATTCAACTATGTTCATAGCTTCTGAGATATAAGAGCGATTTTCACATTTTGACGCAGCGCCAAAACTAGAAATTCGATTACAATGAAATTCAATGACAACCTAAGCGGCTGATAGACCCTTCATTTGACACCAAGATAGGAAGCATCGGTCAGACTATCTCTGAGAAAAGTGAGTGCGAAAAAAAGGTGCACATACAAACGTACACACCCACACACACGCATATACACCTATACATGCATACATACAGAAAATGCTCGATTCGTCGAACTGACTCGAGTAGTATATGACATTCAGCCATTTGGATCACTTTTCTACCTTTTTGCCTTTCTCCTAGAAAGGTATAGCAATCACTGGAAAACCCAAAGGTATAAAAGTGGTCCCAATGGCCGAATGTCATATACCACTCGACTCAGTTCGACGAACTGAGCATTTTCTGTATATATATAAATATATATATATATATATATATATATATATATATATATATATATATATATATATATATATATATATATATATATATATATATATATATACATATATATACATATATATATATATATATATATATATATATATATATATATATATATATATATATATATATATATATTATATATATATATATATATATATATATATATATATATATATATATATATATATATATATATATATATATATATATATATATATATATATATATATATATATATATATATATATATATATATATATATATATATATATATATATATATATATATATATATATTTTTTTTTTTGTTTCAGGTGGAGGGGAAATTTGCATCCAAACCCCTGAGGTGACCAACCTCAGGGTGTGTGGGGTTGGTTTGAATCAGTGACCGGACCCACTAAAACCCCTCCAGTCTCCAGCCCATAATACTCCCCGGGACCACCGCTAGGTATTGCTTCGGGGAGCGGCTTTTGTGCTCTGTGCACCCTCTTGGTTCTATAGATCTCTTTGCTAACTTAGCTAACTAACCTGGAGACTGGCCGTTAGCTAACACTGGCGTGTCGGTGGTCAACCTGTCGCCTGTTTTGCAATTCTAAAACTATTTGAGAGGCGGCTGTACAAACCGCCCTCCAAATGTTTGGGTCTTTACACATCCTCCGAACTAGGTTGTCCGGAGTGGTGTCTGGCCCGCTCACTACCATCATGTCGCTCCGCGCATGCACAAAACGAGGGCACACGAAGAAGACATGCTCAGCAGTTTCTTCCGCATCCGCGCACTCGGGACACATGGGGAACCCCGCATGCCCGAATCTGTGTAGATACTGACTGAAGCAACCATGACCTGACAGAATCTGTGTCAAGTGGAAGTTAACTTCTCCATGGCGCCTCCCGACCCATCCGGATACGTCCGGAATAAGTCGATGCGTCCATCTACCCTTTACGGAATTGGACCATTCCTGCTGCCATCTGATCATCGAGAATGACCTTCTGGTGCCTCGTATACCCCTTGTGTCACGTTGATCGAAGCATTCTACGTCCTCCTTAATGGCTATGCTGATAGGCATCATGCCGGACAGGACGCAGATTGCGTCGTATGACACTGTACGGTACGCGCTCACAACCCTCAGGCACATGAGCCTGTAGATACTTTCCAGTTTACGACGATGACTGTTGGTACCTAACGCTTTGGACCACGCTGGCCCACCATACCTAAGTATGGACGAAACCACGCTGGCAATAAGTTTACGCTTGCTGCCATATACCGCTGAGCTATTGGACATCATTCGAGATAGTCCTGCAGCGGCCGTTGAAGCCCTCTTACAGGCATAGTCGACGTGACTCTTAAATGTGAGCTTATCGTCAACCATAACCCCCAAGAGCTTCAAGGAACGCCTTGAGGTAATGGTGCAGTCACCGACTCTGACCACCGCCTGTTGCTCTAATTTGCGGTTGTTCACAACCGTAACCTCCGTTTTATGGTGCGCTAACTCCAGTTTCCTAGAGTGCATCCAGTCTTCGACCTTGCGTAGGCAGTGAGCGGCCGTCAACTCGACCTCTTCGATCGACTCGCCGTAGACCTCTAGCGTGATGTCGTCTGCGAAACCGACGATCACAACCCCTACAGGGAACTTTAGTTTCAACACCCCGTCATACATGACATTCCACAACACCGGGCCCAGGATGGAACCTTGCGGTACCCCTGCGGTGATTGGAACGCGCTTCTGACCCTCCTCCGTGTTGTAAACTAGTACCCGATTCGGGAAATAATTTTCCAAAATCTTGTACAACGACACCGGTACGCGGATGCTCCTAAGCGCGAGCGCTATGGAGTCCCAACTGGCGCTATTGAATGCATTCTTCACGTCAAGCGTGACGATTGCGCAATAGCGAATGCCCCAACTCTTACGCTGGAGTGCTACCTCTGCCGTCTTGGTGACAGAGAGAATAGCATCCAGCGTGGATCTACATTTCCGGAAGCCGAACTGGTTACTTGCCAGACCGTTTACACCCTCTGTGTACTTCACCAGTCTGTTGAGGATAATCCTCTCAAGCACCTTGCCCGTAGTGTCCAGCAGACAGATAGGTCTGTATGCCGATGGGTCCCCTGGCGGTTTTCCAGCCTTCGGCAACAGCACCAATCTCTGTCACTTCCACCTGTCCGGAAAGAGGCAGTCATCCAAGCACTTCTGCATGACTGCTCGAAATAGATCGGGGGCCACTTTCATGGCCGTCCTGATGGCCAAGTTCGGGATTCCATTCGGTCCCGGTGCCTTGCTCACCTTTAGGGAGTTGGCGATCACGATGAGTTTCTCATTCGTAACCCTTACCTCCTCCACAACCTCTGCACGGCTGCCGTCTCTCACGGATTGGATGCCCGGCAGGTTGGCCGACCACCCCTGGTCTGTGTCTGAGATACTGGAACGTCGGACGTGAGACTCAGCAACCGGAGGCCAAGGATTTGGCTCGTGTCGTGGAAAGAGTCCCTCGATGATACGCTCCAGCATCGCTGGTGATCGCTCTGCAGGCGCCAACACGCCTTTGGTCTTCGCCATTACGACACTGTAGGCGTTGCCCCACGGATTCGTATTGGCACTCGCGCATAGCCTATCGAAGCAGGCCCTTTTGCTCGCCTTTATCGCACTTTTAAGCGCCGATCTTGCAGATCCGAATACTACACGGCGCTCTACCCTCTGTGCATCGGTACGTGCACGTTGCAACATCCGTCTTGCACGGAGGCACGCGCTACGGAGGTCCGCTATCGCGTCGGTCCACCAGTATACCGGTGACTTACCATTCCTAGGTTGGCGGGTCCTAGGCATGGTGGCGTCGCACGCCCGCGATAATGTGGCAACTAATTGGTCAGCACTTGGGCGGAGCCAACTGCCCCCCTCGCGCTCTCTTCTCATTGCTTCTGCAAATACCTCGGCATCGAAATGCGATGTCTTCCACCCGCGGACGGTCGGAGTATTGGCTCTACCCGTCGCCTGCCGCCTCACGTTCTGGACTACGCTATAGCAGACCGACTGGTGGTCACTATAGGTGTAGCCATCGTCTACCCTCCAGTTCACGATCATTCCTGGGCTGGAGAACGTCACGTCGATGATCGACTCCGCACCATTTCTGCTGAATGTACACTTGGTTCCAACGTTGGCCAGATCTAGGTTGAGCTTTGCCAAAGCTTCCAACAAGATCTGACCCCTCCGGTTCGTGCGGCGGCTTCCCCACTCAACAGCCCAAGCGTTGAAGTCGCCCGCCACTACTAAGGGTGTTAGTCCCGTCAGCTCCATAGATAACAAATCGACCATCTGGGTGAACCTTTCGATAGACCAACGCGGCGGAGCATAACAACTGCAGTAGAACACTCCGTCCACCTTGGCAACCGCGTATTCTTCATTTGAGGTTGACACAACCTCCTGAACCGGGAACTTGCTGGTCGTGCATATGGCCGCCGTACTGGACTTATCTGCAACCCAATTACCGTTTCCGGGAGGAATGCAGTAGGGGTCCGATACGATTGCGATGTCCGACCGCGACTCAGACGCTGCTTGGTATAGCAGCTGCTGTGCCGCATAGCAATGGTTCAGGTTCAATTGTGTCACCCTCACGCCCGTGGTTTCGTGGCCGCCTTACCGGCTGGGCACCGTGGGCCTCCCATAAAGTGCTTGGCGTCCCGTTTTCCAGTACATACCAAGCACTTGGGAGGCTCCCCGCAGTCTTTAGCTTTATGGCCAGCACCACCACAACGCCTACATAACTGGCTCCTATCGGGCCCCTTGCAGGTCCAGGACTTGTGTCCTCCCTCGAAACACCTGAAGCAAACGTCCGGCTGCTGGAGTATGCTCAGGGGACATACTGACCAGCCAACCTTAAGTTTGGCTGTCTTCAGGGCCAGAGTTGCATCGGCCGATGCAAGCCGGAAAGTGGCCACCTGGGTCCCCGCTGGACCCTTTCGGAGGCGAATTACCTCAGTGGCTACTTCCACTCCGCACTTCTCCTTGAGGGCCTGTGCAATATCGCACCTCTCGGTGATTTCATCCAGGTTTTTGAGCTGGAGAGTCACCTCTGAGGTGAGTGCCCGAATTTGCACATCTTTCCCGAGGACCTGCTCGGCTACCGTCTTGTAGGCAGCGCCCTTGTTTTTAGCATCCTTACGGAGCTCAAGGATCATCTCGCCGGTGCGAGAACGACGGATGGTCCGCACATCCGCTCCCAGATCCTTGAGCTGGGTTTCGCCTCTCATTTTCTTCAAGACTTCGGAGTACTTGGACCCCTCCGTCTTGAGTATGAGGGCGTCGCCCCTGCTTCGCGCCTTCTTTCCCATTTTTGGACGATCTGTCGCCTTCTCGTCGTTGCGCTTGCTGTCTTTTTGGCGCTTCCTTCCTCCCACGGTAACCCAAGGGTTTCCCGTAGCTGCCACTTCGGCAGACTTTTCGGCGGACTTGGAGGCCGTTGGTGTGCTATCTCGCGGGCTTAGCACAACCAACCGTTTCTTGCTGTTCTCGGGGGCTTCCCCCGGAGACTGCCTTGCTCTTTTTGCGGCTGACCCAGAGGCGCAAACCGCTGCAAACATGCAGGTGTCCGTTTGGACCGACTTCGTCGCCCTTCCGGTCACCTCCGTTGCATTCTTCTCTGCAGCCACCGCTCTTGCCTTGAGCTCGGCGTGCTCCTTCTTCGCAGCATCGATGGAGGACCGAAGCATGTAAAGAGCCTGCTTCAGGTACTTCGTCGTGTTGGTGCGACTTTTCGCAAACTCGATTATGGCATCGAGCTGCTCCGACAGCGCTACTACCTTCGGTAGCGTGTCTCGCTGTCTTCCGAGATGGGTTTTTCAACCCATCTGCGCCCAATTGTTGATCTTCATTATTACTGTTCATTTTTGTTAAGTGGGTCCCCCTTCCAGCCGCTATCCTTATCCATACTGGAGTGGTCGCCTATCTGGTCACATGGTAGTCTATGCCGAAGCAGTGAGGCCATGGCTAGGGGCGGCTGCCATAGCGCCTTATGAGCAACTATGACACCCCCGACCGGCGCAAGTCAGGAAAGGACATCTGGTCCCACTCCTGCCCGGTTCCCACCGGGCAATGAATTTGGAACGTACTGGAAGGCCTGCCAGGTTTTACGGGACGGAGACCCCTGCACCGGTTGTTGTCTCGCCGTTTCAAGCCGTTGTCACACGACCTTACTAAGGGAGCTCGGCGCAGGTGCCAGCCCAGAATCGTGGTACGAAAACGGAATCCGACTCTTATCATATGGCGTTGCGACCAGTTACCGTAATTGGGAACTTACTGGCATCAATCCCAATGGGCGAATTAGTGCATTTGGGTGGTGGGAGCGGCACTATTCGCTCCGTCAGAGCTGCTTCCGGATAATGTGGCTTTTGTGAGAATTCGGCGGCCCAATGCCTGAGTCTCACCACAACCTAGGCTAGCTCTCGCTGATGGTCCAGGACTGCGTTCTTGCAGTTAGCACTTCCGTGGCCTACGGTAATCGCCAAATACCGACCCGTGGTGGCATACAGCTCTGCCAAATATATATAAATATCCGTAATTGGCGATTACCGTAGGCCACGGAAGTGCTCACTGCTAGCAAGCAGTCCCGGACCATCAGCGGGAGCTAGCCTAGGTCGTGGCGAGATTCAGGCACTGGGCCGCTGAATTCTCGCAAAAGCCACACTGGCCGGAAGCAGCTCCGACGGAGCGAGTAGTGCTTCTCCCACCACCAAAATGCACTATACCGCCCATTGGGACTGATGCCAGTAATGTTCCCAATTACGGCAACTGGTCGCATCGCTATAGAATAAGAGTCGGATTTCGTTTTCGTACCATGATTTTGGGCTGGCACCTGCGCCGAGCTCCCTTAGTAATGTCGTGTGATAACGGCTTGAAACGGCGAGATTACAACCGGTGCAGGGGTCTCCGTCCCGTAAAACCTGGCAGGCCTTCCAGTACGTTCCGAGTCCATTGCCTGGTGGGAGCCAGGCAGGAGTAGGATCAGATGTCTTTTCCTGACTTGCGCCGGTCGGGGGTGTCTTAGTTGCCCATAAGGCGCTATGGCAGCCGCCCCTAGCCATGGCCTCACTGCTCCGGCATAGACTACCTTTGGACCATTTTGGCGACTACTCCATTATGGATAAGGATAGCGGCTGGTAGGGGGACCCAATAAACAAAAATGCAGCAAAACAAAACTCTGGAGATGGGGGCAGATGGGTTGGAAAACCCATTTGCGCGAGGTGGCATCCAGCGGTCTCCGCCTAGAAAAGTGGAGACTGATGCAGTGAAGGTCGCCTGCGAAGACGGTAAAGGCAGTACGCCTACCGGATCTACGCAAGACATCGCGGTGGCTGGTCCACAGCTATTAAAGGCGGTTGGAAGACAGCGGGACACGCTACCGAGGGTAGTGGCCCTGTCTGAGCAGCTCGATGCTATAATCGAGTTTGCGAAAAGTCGCAGCAATACAACGAAGTACTTGAAGCAGGCCCTCTACATGCTTCGGTCCTCCGTCGATGCTGCGAAAAAGGAGAATGCCGAGCTCGAAATGAAAGCTGCGGCTGCGGAGAAAGAGGAGACAAAGGTGACCGAGCTGGCGACGAAGTCGGTCCAAACGGACGCCAGCACGTTTGCGGCGGTTGTGCGGCAGGGCCAGCTGCCAAACGAACGCGACAGTCCCCGGGAGAGACGGCCCCCGGGGGCACCAAGAAGCGTTTAATCGCAAACAGCCCTCAGACCGGTGTAGGAGTGGCGCAAGCAACGCCCACGGTGGCAGCCAAGGAGCAGAAGGCTCCCGGTAACCCGTGGGTAACAGTTCCGGGAAGAAGTAGGAACCAAATAGTGGTGGCCAAAAAACTGCACCCGGTTACAAATCCTGCGACGAAGAAAGTTAAAAATAAGAGCGACGCACTCATCCTTAAGACAGAAGAGTCAAAGTACTCGGAAGTCCTTAAGGCAATGAGAGGCGATGCGAAGCTCAAAGATCTGGGGCAGATGTGCGTATTATCCGCCGATCCCGCAAGGGAGAAATGATCGTCGAGCTCCTTAAAGAAGCCAGAAACAAGGGCCCAGCCTATCGGGCGTTGGCCCAAGAGGCGCTTGGAAATAGAGTGCAGGTTCGGGCACTCAAGTCGCAGGTAACCCTACAACTTAAATACCTGGACGAAGTCACCGAGGCATGCGAAGTCGTGGATGCCCTCAAGGAGCAGTGCGAAGTGGTTGTGGCACCAGAGGCAGTTCGATTGCGCAAAGGCCCAGTAGGAACCCAGACCGCCACTGTCAGGCTTCCGTCAGTAGACGCAAACCAGGCGCTAAAGGTAGCGAGGCTCAAAATGGGCTGGTCAATGTGCCCACTCAGCATCTACCAGCCGCCGGAAGTCTGCTTTCTTTACTTCGAGCAAGGACACAAGTCCTTTAGCTGCAAGGGATCTGACAGGAGCTCCCTATGCAGGCGGTGCGGTGCTGCAGGCCACAAAAGCAAAGACTGCGGAGAGCCCCCGAAGTGCTTGGCGTGCGCCGGGAAGCGTGACGCAAAGCACATAATGGGAGGCCCGAGGTGCACGGCCCGTAAGCCGACTAGCAAGCCACGGGCGTGAGAGTGACACAGCTGAATTTGAACCACTGCTTCGCGGCTCAGCAACTGCTATACCAAGCAGTCACTGAGTCGTTGTCGTACATCGCCATAATCTCAGACCCCTACCGAATTCCTTCCGGAAACGGTAACTGGATTTCGGACGGGTCCGGTATGGCGGCAATATGGACGACGAGCAGGTTCCCGGTTCAAGAGATAGTGTCAACTTCAAACGAAGGATACGCGGTTGCCAAGGTGAACAGAGTGTACTACTGCAGCTGCTATGCTCCGCCTCGCTGGTCTACCGAGCATGGATGATCGACCGAGCCAACGGGGAGCTGATCGGTCTATCACCGTTGGTAGTGGCGGGCGACTTCAACGCATGGGCAACTGAGTTGGGAAGTCGACGCACAAACCAGAGAGGCCGGATCTTGTTGGAGGCTTTGGCGAAGCTCAACATAGATCTGGCCAACGTCGGCTTGAAGAGCACCTTCAGTAGAAACGGCGCGGAGTCGATCATCGATGTGACATTCTGTAGTCCAGGATTGATCACGAACTGGAGGGTAGACGATGGCTACACCCATAGCGACCATCTGGCGGTCTGTTATAGCGTAGACTGTAAAACGAGACCGCATGTGGCGAGTAGAATTAACACTCCAGCTCCTCGCGGGTGGAGGATATCACACTTCAACGAAGAAGTATTTGCGGAAGCAATTAGACTAGAACACGAGGCGAGCAGAACTCGTAACCTGAGCGCTGATCAACTTGTTGCCTTACTTTCGCGGGCGTGCGACGCCACTATGCCTAGGAACCGCCAGCCTAGGCATGGAAGGCCACCAGTCTACTGGTGGACCGACGCGATAGCGGACCTCCGCAGAGCTTGTCTTCAAGCGAGAAGAAGGATTCAACGTGCGCGAACCGACGAAGAAAGGGAAGATCGTCGAGGGGCATTCAGTTCCGCAAGAGCGGCGCTTAAGAGAGCAATAAAAGCTAGTAAACGTGCGTGCTTCGAAAGACTGTGCGCTAGTGCCAACACTAACCCGTGGGGTAACGCCTATAGGATGGTGATGGCCAAGACTAAGGGTGCGATGGCGCCCGCAGAAAAATCACCAGCGATGCTTGAGCGGATCATAGAGGGACTCTTTCCACGCCACGAGCCAAATCCTTGGCCTCCGGCTGGCGAGTCACTTCACCGACGTTCCAGTATCTCAAACTCAGACCAGAGGTGGTCGGCCGACCTGCCGAACACCCAATATATGAGTGACGGCGTTAGCCGTGCCGGGGCAGAGGAGGCGGAAACGGTTACGAATGAGGAACTCATCGCGATCGCCAACTCCCTGAAGGTGAGCAAGGCACCGGGATTGGATGGGATTCCGAATCTGGCTGTGAAGAAGGCCATCAAAGAGGCCCCCAGACTATTCCGGGAAGTCATGCAGAAGTGCCTGGATGACTGTACATTCCCAGAGAGATGGAAGCGACAGAAGCTGGTCTTATTGCCGAAGACAGGAAAACCACCTGGTGACCCGTCGGCATACAGACCGATATGTCTGCTCGATACGGCGGGTAAGGTGCTCGAGAAGGTTATTCTCAATAGACTGGTTAGGTTCACCGAAAGTGCAAACGGTCTGTCGAGTAACCAGTTCGGCTTCCGAAAAGGCAAGTCTACGGTGGATGCTATTCTGTCCGTCACCAAAACAGCAGAGGTAGCACTCCAGCGTAAAAGATGGGGCATTCGCTATTGCGCAATCGTCACGTTGGACGTCAAAAATGCGTTCAATAGTGTTAGCTGGGATTCCATAGCCCACTCGCTTCGGAAACTAGACATTCCGGTGTCTTTATACAGGATTCTGGAAAATTATTTCCAGAATCGTGTGCTAGTTTACAGCACAGACGAGGGTCAAAAATGTGTCCCAATTACCGCAGGGGTTCCACAAGGTTCCATCCTGGGCCCGGTACTGTGGAATATCATGTACGATGAAGTGCTGAAACTAAAGCTCCCCCGAGGGGTTGTGATCGTTGGATTTGCGGACGACATCACACTTGAGGTCTACGGCGAGTCGATCGAGGAAGTTGAGTTGACGGCTTCGCACTCTATAAGCGTCGTCGAGGACTGGATGCGCTCCAAAAAACTTGAGCTGGCGCATCATAAGACGGAGATTTCAGTTGTCAATTACCGCAAGTCGAAGCAACAGGCGTTGATCAGTGTCGGGAATTGCACCATCGCCTCTAAGCGCTCCCTGAAGCTGCTGGGGGTGATGATCGATGACAAGCTCGCCTTCGGGAGCCATGTCGAATATGCCTGTAAGAGGGCTTCAATGGCTATTGCAGCATTATCTCGCATGATGTCCAATAGCTCAGCAGTGTACGGCAGCAAGCGGAAACTTCTAGCTAGCGTGACTTCGTCCATACTGAGATACGGCGGGCCAGTGTGGTCCAAAGCACTAGGTACTAGTAAACATCGGAGTAAGTTGGAAAGTACCTACAGGCTCATGTGCCTGAGGGTTGCGAGCGCGTATCGAACTGTGTCATACGACGCAATTTGCGTCCTGTCCGGCATGATGCCTATCAGCATAGCCATTAAGGAGGACGTAGAATGCTTCGATCAACGTGACACGAGGGGCATACGAGGTACCAGAAGATCATTCTCGATGATCAGATGGCAGCAGGAGTGGTCCAATTCCGCGAAGGGTAGATGGACGCATTGACTTATTCCGAATGTATCCGGATGGGTCGGGAGGCGCCATGGAGAAGTGAACTCCCATCTGACACAGATTCTGTCAGGCCATGGTTGCTTTAGGCAGTATCTACACAGATTCGGGCATGCGGGGTCCCCCATGTGTCCCGAGTGCGCGGATGCGGAAGAGACTGCTGAGCATGTCTTCTTCGTGTGCCCTCGTTTTGTGCATGCGCGGAGCGACATGATGGTAGTGAGCGGGCCAGACACCACTCCGGACAACCTAGTTCGGAGGATGTGTAAAGACCCAAACATTTGGAGGGCGGTTTGTACAGCCGCCTCTCAAATAGTTTTAGAATTGCAAAACAGGCGACAGGTTGACCACCGACACGCCAGTGTTAGCTAACGGCCAGTCTCCAGGTTAGTTAGCTAAGTTAGCAAAAAGACCTAAAGAACCAAGAGGGTGCACAGAGCACAAAAGCCGCTCCCCGAAGCAATACCTAGCGGTGGTCCCGGGGAGTATTATGGGCTGGAGACTGAAGGGGTTTTAGTGGGTCCGGTCACTGATTCAAACCAACCCCACACTCCCTGAGGTTGGTCACCTCAGGGGTTTGAATGCAAATTTCCCCTTCACCTGAAACAAAAAAAAAAAATAAAATAAAAAAAAAAAAAAAAATATATATATATATATATATATATATATATATATATATATATATATATATATATATATATATATATATATATATATATACATATATATATATTTATATATATAGATATATATATATATATATATATATATATATATATATATATATATATATATATATATATATATATATATATATATATATATATATATATATATATATATATATACACATATATATATATATATATATATATATATATATATATATATATATATATATATATATATATATATATATATAAATATATATATATATATATATATCTATATATATATATATATATATATATATATATATATATATATATATATATATATATATATATATATATATATATATATATATATATATATATATATATATATATATATATATATATATATATATATATATACATATGTGTGTGTGTGTGTGCAACTTTTTTTTCTCATTCACTTTTCTCAGAGATGGCTGGACCGATTTTCACAAAATTAATTGCAAATGAAAGGGCTTGTTGCGCCATTGGTTGCTATTGAATTTCATTGTAATCGGATTTTTAGTTTAGGATTATGTATCAACATGTAAAAATCACGAAACATCAATGTCTCAGAAACCACACAACCGATTTAAATATAACTGGTTGCAAATGACAGGACTGTCTCCAAAACTCTTAACTTTAAAATTTCGTAATAATTGAACGTATGGTTCAAAAGTTATCCTGAGGTTGTTTAAACTCACTCATTTTTCTCAGAGATGGCTGAACCGATTTTCACAAAATTAGTATGAAATGAAAGGTCTAGTTGCCCCATAGGTTGCTATTGAATTTTATTGTAATCGGATTGTAACTTTGTCCGTTGTTGATAAAAATATGAAATCACATAATGAAAGTAAACATATTAACTTTCTCCTAACGATCACTGGCTAATTAAAAGGAAGAAAAGTGATCCAAATGGCCGAATGTCATATACTACTCGATTCAGCTCGACGAATCGAGCATTTTCTGCATGTATGCATGAATAGGTGTACATGTGTGGGTGGGTGTTGATGTGTACGTGTGTATGTGCACCTTTTTTCGCACTCACTTTTCTAAGAGATGGTCTGACCTATTCTTCCTATCTTGGTGTCAAATGAAGGGTCTATTTGCCGCTTAGGTTACTATTGAATTTCATTGTATTCAAACTTTCTGTTTTGGCACTGCGGCAAAATGTGAAAATCGGTTCTATAACTCAGAAGCTATTTAATTTAATTTATTTTTTTATTTAATTTATTTTTCTTTAATTTGGCATTACATATTTTGTGTTAATAGAGTACATAAGCTGAGATATGGATAAACTTTCAACAACTGGATCATTCGAAGGCAATTAATTAATTTCAGAACACCAACTTTTTAGTCAAATAAAGGAAAAAATTGAAAAAAAAACCCTCGGGCATTGCAAACAGTATAAGGGATAGTTAAAGGGAAGGTGAGTTCAATTATTCTAATATCACAGTTTTATGCTGCTGGAGCGCCTAGCAATGGGTTTGCTGAATTAGCACATCCGTTCCAAAACTTTGGAAGCATTCGTTGAAACCACTCGTTGAGTTCTTCCATGTTTGCAACTAGGTGAACATCCTCTGTTTGGTAAAGTGGGTCCAAATTCAAAATCATTTTTTGTAGCCGTTTCTGCTTCACTTGTAGCTTTTTTCTGTGGCACGCAGCCACAGAAGGAAACCAAGCAGTTTACCAAGCAGGAAAACCGTATGTAATTAATGGTTTGAACACCGTTTTGTACAGCAGCAGCTTTAATTTTTTGTCAAGGTGTGATCGCCGCGTAATCAGCGGATAGAGTGCTCTTGTGAGTTTATCGCATCTAGTTAAGGTGTTTTTAATATGTGCCGCAAAGTTCAGTTTTCGATCTAATGTCAGGCCTAGATATTTTACATCGTCTGACCATGGGACTAATTCCCCACACACGGTAATCTGACTGCGGGGAAAATTTCGCGGGCTTCGTTTTCGTGTGAAGAAGATTGCTTGCGATTTGCTAGCATTGATTTTGATCTTCCGTCGTGTCTGGTAGTTTTCAATAGCATTTTGGGCAGCCTGCAGTTTATTGACAACTATCGTTGGATCCGAGTTAGTTTTCGTGTGAAGAAGATTGCTTGCGATTTGCTAGCATTGATTTTGATCTTCCGTCGTGTCTGGTAGTTTTCAATAGCATTTTGGGCAGCCTGCAGTTTATTGACAACTATCGTTGGATCCGAGTTAGAAGTGGTGAATCCGGTGTCGTCCGCAAAAAGAAAGTACTGGACACCGTCTACCATTACGAGGTCAGCTGTAAATATGTTGTACAGCGTAGGACTGAGAATTGCTCCTTGGGGGACTCCAAAGGGTACCTTTTTCTGGTCAGATGATTGCCCGTTGACAACAACCCTGCACGAACGATTTACTAGGAACGAACGAATGATTTTTAGTATGTACAGAGGGAAATTTCCGAGTGCGAAGTTGGTTTTAACCTCTTTCACAAGCCTTAGAAGCTGATGGTTGGTCGAGTGACCTCTTTCAAATCCGAATTGAACGTCGGGTATAAGACGTGTGTTCTCAAGGTGTTGATTAATCCGGTTTAGTATGGTTCGTTCAAAAAGTTTACTGAGGGTAGGAAGTAAGCTAATGGGCCTGCAGTTCGAAGCGTTCGTTGGGTTCTTGTTTGGTTTTGGAATAGCAATGACTATCGCATTCTTCCAATTCGAGGTAAAATATCCAATTCGAATACATGCGGCAAAGATTTTGGCTAAAAGTATATGTGCTTTTCGTGGTAATCTCTTTAGCACACAGTTTCGGATTTGGTCTTGGCCGGGCGACTTTTTGGATTTTAGATTCTTGATAAGCTGTACTATTTCTTTGGGACGGATCAGCCACGAATGTGCATCGGACAGGTTGGTTAAATTGATGTGATTGAGCGAGTCGTTCACCGCAGCGACAGTTTCGGCGTCGTCCACCATTTGGTTGATATGAGCCTGAGCAAAACTGTTCGCTAGCAGTTGTACCTTACCGGATGAAGATGCCACTAAAAATCGCCTTGAGACAAGAGAGGACTATATTTGGTCGATTTTCGCAAAGCCTTGGATATTCTCCAAAGTGTGTCACGGTCACTTTCGAGTGTCCACAGTGTTTTCTCGAATTTTTTGAAGCATGCCTGGGCGCATTCAGTCCGAATCCTGCAGTTTAGTGATGATACAATATCTCGATAGATAGGGTCTCTTCTTCTGTACCATTGTCGCCGACGTTTGTTGCGCAGTGCTATTAGTTGTCGAGTGTGATCGGAAATAGTTTCAGTTTGATAGGTGCGTTGCATTATTTCAGGAACCGAAACAGCTTCTGCCTCTAGTATTGTGGTTGTCAGTAGGTCGATTGCGTAATCAATTTCACTCTCGTTATCCAAAGTCGCTATGGTCGGATTTAGAAGACCCAGTTTCGAATTTATTCTTGTTGAAAGCGAATCCAGTCAGCACGAGCGTAACAGCGATATTTAGGTACTGCTTGTTCGAGCGGCGCTGTTAAGGTGATGTTAAATGCTACTGGAACATGATCGGATGAAAAATAGTTCAGAGTAACTGGTTTCGTCATATCCAAAAGTTGTTTGATAGAGTTAAATCTAAAGTTGAAGGACGTCCTCGGCCGTAGGGACAAAACGTGAAAGTATCCGGGAAATGGATGAAAAAATTACGGCTAGCTGCTTCTTGGTAAAGTCTCTATCCCGGTTTTGTTGGTCCTAGAGCAATTCCAGTATCGATGCCGTGCATTAAAATCTCCCGTTGAATTGTTCGAAAACTCGCACTTTCGTTCAATTGCAACAAAACCTAACGATACTGTTCCACTTGATACAGTCACCAAAGCTATCTGTGAACTGCGGGTTGAAATCAAGCAGTTGGCATCCAGCACCATCAATCTTGCAACGCCACCGGCACCAAAAATATGGCCCTCGCTTAAATCTGTGCGCCCACCTAAAAGACGACGAGTACAAGCGGCCGCGCCTCCCGATGTCGGGCAATGTTTTTATGGATGTAAAGAACCAGATCAAGCTGTCATATCAGTTTCAACCTACATAGAGCCAATCAAATTCTGGCTTTATATATCGAGAATCCGACTCGATGTGACAAAAGAGTCTGTGTTGGAAATGGTAAAGGCAAACCTTAATCTCACTGAAGACCCAGACATATACAAACTAGTGCCGAAAGGAAGAGACGAATCAAGCTTAACATTTGTTTCTTTCAAAATTGGATTGAATCCCGCATTCAAAGCTGAAACACTCAACCGTTCAACATGGCCAGAAGATTTTCTTTTTCGCGAGTTTTTAGATAATGGCAGCCAAAAAATTCGCAGACCGTTACCAAGGTGCATCACTCCAGGAACAGTTATTCCGAAGCCCCCAAGCCACCCGGGTCAGTCGTGCCTTTTGCTGAGTTCATTCTTCCGAGTCGTCCCGGTCCTGATACCGTAATTTTCAGGCAAGTACTCTCAAATCACAGCTAATACTCTGCCTGATGTATGTTCGCCTTACAGTGCTACGTTTACTAACTGCAATGTTGATCATGCCGCTGCGATTTCTACCGAGACATCAAATAGCATAACTACTGCTGGACCCGACAATCAGTGTACCACGCACTCTCCCAGCAATTGTGCAAACGACAATGTCGTTTCGTCAAGGCGTCGTTTTTTATCCATCTACTACCAGAACGTCCGAGTTGAAGCTATGATTGGCAAACTGTGAATACGATGTGGTAACACTCACCGAGACATGGCTTCGGTCCGATAAAGGCGATTCAGAACTAACGTCAGATTACTCGCTCTTCCGTGGTGATCGCAATGAATCTACAAGCACCCTTACGAGAGGCGGTGGTGTGCTGATTGCAGTTAAATCTTCACTACACTGTACCGAGATTTTGCTAACCGACTGTAGCCAGCTCGAGCAAGTGGTTGTGTGTATAAAGCTACCAGACCGTTCCTTGCACAACTTCGGCATCTATTTGCGACCGCATTCTGACACGGCACTATATTCTTCCCACACAGCTGCCATTCAGTCTGTATGCGATGGATCGTCGGCAAGCGATATTGTTTTAATTCTTGGTGATAATAATCTTGCCCAGCTTCAATGGAACTTTGATGATGATATCAATGGATATGCATGAGGAAGTAAAGCCGTTGGCGCCGGTCCGTTAATAAACGGGTCGTGAGTTAGGGTCCTGGGTGGAGTCGCCTCCCCGGGCGTCGGTGATTGGCACAACAACAGTGGCGGAACTAGACCGACGGAAAATAAGCGAGAATAAAAAAAAATCAATGGATATATAACGGTTAACGCCTCTAGCGAGCAAGCACTCGCTGTTTCTGAATCCATATCCACATGTGGGCTAGTGCAATTGAATTCCTTTCCGAATATGAATGGTAGAATACTCGATCTGGCATTCACGAGTTCCCCGGAAGATTTTGAAATTTCGCCTCCCATGCTTCCGCTCTTACCAATCGATCTTCACCATCCACCTTTTGAGTTGCAACTTGATGTGCGTAGTTTTATGCACGTTAAAACAGAAACCGTTCAGCCAGATTCGCTCGATCTTGACTTTAAAAGCTGCGACTTTAGCTCTCTTAATACTGAATTTTCAACTATTAACTGGGAACAGCAGATTGAAGGTCAAACTGTCGGCGACGCTGTTCTTGCATTTTACGACAAGCTGTTCGAAGTACTTCATTCGAAAGTGCCACGCCGTCGCCGCACTGTTCGTGTAACCAGTAGAAAACCATGGTGGAATGCCGAGCTCAGGAATTTGCGCAAAAAACTACGCAAGGCGCGGAAATGTTTCTTTCTTAATAAATTCAATGAGCACCGTAAATCTCTTCGCCTTGCAGAAACAGCCTATAAGGAACTAGTAACGATATGCTACACAGGCTACCTAAATAAACTGCAGCCGAGCCTGAAGCATAATCCTACTGCTTTTTGGAAATTCGTTAAAGAGCAAAGGGCTAGTAGTCCCGTGCCGGACGGTATGTTTTACGGAGCAGCTACTGCCAGAACACCCGAAGATTCCGCAAACCTTTTTTCGTGCTTCTTTGAAAGCGTGTTTAACACAGTGCCGCCCCAACCTCACCCTGGTTGTTTTCACATGACATCCGTCTATCGTTTTTCAACTTTTCTCGAGAGGATGTGTTCATAGCGCTTACTAAACTTGACGAATCAAAAAGTGCTGGAACAGATGGATTAGCTCCTATTGTATTAAAAAAATGCGCCGAGTCACTAGTTGGTTCGGTAACGTTGTTGTTTAATCGATCACTGAATGAAAGAACTTTTCCGACTTTCTGGTAAACGGCCAAAATAATACCCGTTCACAAATCAGGGAGTACACGAAAAGTTGAAAATTACCGCGGAATATCGATTCTCTGCTGTTTAATAAAGCTCCTGGAATCTCTGGTTCATGCGGTCATGCTATCCGCAGTGAAATCGATAATACCGAATTATCAACATGGATTTGTCCCGCATCGCTCTACAACGACTAACTTGCTATGCTACACTAACGTACTGTTCCGTGAAATTGAATGTCGTAACCAAGTGGACTCGGTATACATCGACTTCTCAAAAGCATTCGATACCGTTCCGCACACCATATAGGCATATGGGCTTACCCGATTGGATATCCGACTGGTTAATGTCATACTTGACCAGTAGAAGCGCATTCGTCCAAGTGAACTCTGCACGCTCCAGAAAATTCGACATCCCGTCTGGAGTTCTACAGGGAAGCGTATTGGGACCACTGATTTTTGTCCTCTTCATCAACGATTTGTGTCAATAAATTTCTTCTGGTAAGCTGCTTTTCGCCGACGAACTAAAAATCTTCCAAGTTATTCAGTCCATTTTGGATTGCATATATTTGCAAATGGATATCGATATTCTTTCACGTTGGTGCAAGCAAAACTGGATGCAAGTGAACATTAACAAATGCAAAGTGATCAGTTTCAGTCGCTGTCATAATTCGATCAATCATCTGTACAATATTGACACTACTCCACTGGGTCGTGTGCAGTCTATTCGTGACTTGGGTGTCATTATCGACTCTAAGCTCCGTTTCAACCAACACATCTCCGCCATTAGCGCCAAAGTTTTCTCGATCCTTGGATTCATTCGCCGCAATGCTTCACATTCCACTGATGAGTACGCGCTCAAGGCACTGTACTGTGCTTTAGTACGCAGTGATCTAGAATACGCCGCTCCTGTATGGGCCCCGTACCATACCTCTCAGGTTATTCGCATTGAGCGAATTCAAAAATGTTTTTACGTTTTGCTCTTCATCGTCCACCGTGGAATGATCCTGTACATCTGCCAGACTACCCGCAACGATGTCGTTTTATTGACCTGGAATTACTCTCAACAAGGAGTCTAAAACTTCAAAGATTGGTTGTATTCGACGTCCTAACAAATAATATTGACTGTTCAGAATTTCTGCTGCAAATTCGAATAAACGTTCCCCAGCGCCAGTTGCGATACAGAACAATGATTTCCATACCCAGTCACAGGACATGCTATGGCCACAGATAACAGATATTCAAGCTAATTTTGCTTCTTGCTTCATGTGTAAAAAGACGCAACCGTTTTTTAGCATGTCGCAATATGCAGTATGGTGGCGTTAAGAACACTTAGTGGTCAATGATTCGATAAAACCGATAGTTAGAAGCGTTGCCGTTTTTTAGTGTAGAAATTTTGAGCAGTCGTAATTTGTACATACTCGAAAATTTTATTCAATCCCAGTTTATATTTGCGATAAATTTGTTTGTTTTAGCGTTGATATGAAAAAAAAAACGCAAACCTCACAAAAACCGTGTTATATCGTCTGGCAGCTTTGACTATAATCCAGCGCTGCCATCACTAAAGTGGTTAAAGCCGCAAGTTGCAGAAAAATGTCGTTAGCATTCCAAACGAGTAGGAATTTGAAATCTTACACGCGATTTCTGGAGTTTTTTGTTCTAGCTTGGAAATCTGTTATCTGTGCTATGGCTAAAACAATCCGCTCAGTTCCTGCCTAGGAGGATTCAACGACGTCTGTGATTTTTTGATTTTAACTTGACCAAAAATAGTTTATAAAATAGAAATAAAAGTGTAGCGTAAGAAAACCAGTCTGTACGATATTATCGAAAATGAAGGACAAATATACAAAAAATATAAGTCTGTTTAATATGACTTGAGTGTATATAGTCTAAACAGGCAGAGCCAAAAGCAACGATTTGGCATGGTAAGGACTTGTGTAGTGGTAGCATGAAAAGTGTCCAATTCTCGCAAGTGTTACGATTATGGGCTTATTGCATACGCATAGGCGTATAACAATCAGCACTGTTTCAATCTATTCCGAGTATCGCGACGGAGGAATGAAAATGAGAATGTGAACTAGACCATGGGAAAAGCTAGCTGCGCTCGCAGTGCCGTGTACTTTATGAGGTGACGAAAACGCAGGTTAAGAAAGGTTTGGATTTGTTCCCAGCAGGCTACATGCAACTTGGTTATTTTCAAGTGTCTGGCATGTAGGCATCTGGATTTGTGGTGAAACTTGGGTCTAGAAATTTGTTTAGCTTGGTGAGATTTCTTAAGTGGTTTGCATATGGCTGGTGTCGTATGCGACACTTGTCGTGGGAATTAGGGATGGGCGATACTTTATCGATACCAGTAGCACCGAATATTTTTATTTGGAACCGATACCGCCCAGGCAATATTATTGAGTATCGATACTTTTCATTCGATATTTGAAAAATATTGGAAGAATCAATGTAAAGCATGAAGGTAACTTATCACAATATGTTGCATTATCCAAAGCGCAAATAACACACCACACGCAGTTTTCTTTGAATACTGTTCGTGTTGTTTTGGGATACGTTTCGATTTTTAATTTCATGATTTATATTCATTTAATTTTTAAAGTGTTTTTCAAGGACTAAGAAAATTAATGACGCCAAGTAAAAGTGGAACAAAAAATCTTGGATGTCCTAAATTCATGGAATATAGACCGGAAAAAGTAAGCTCAATTGTCACAGATAATGCTTCAAACATTACCAAAGCTTGTGTACAAGCTTTTGGAAAATCGAGACACGTGCCGTGTTTTGCGCACACGATTAACTTAATACCAGCAATTGTGTTGGGATTCAAACAAATGGGTAACCAACCTGTGCCTCACATACCCGGTATTCCGGAGATAATGAAAGAATAAAAATAATCGTAACAATGTCGCACAAGAAGCAAAGTTTTTCGCATCAAATAAAAATCAGCAGAAAGCAAATGGTGTAAAAAATACATAAATATTTTGACGAACGGCTTTCAAGCCTAACTAGAAATTTAATTAGTTCAATCACAGAGGCTGAGTCATTGAAACCTCATACAAATAACGACTTAAAACTTACTGAAATACTCGAGGAGGTGAAATTTGTCTCAGGGACTGTCTCCAATCTTCAGGTGACCAACACATGCAGTGCAAAACCTCAAAAAAATCTTCAGGAAGAACTAGCTAAAAAATCTTTCTACCCTAAAGCGGACCATACATCTCCAGGATGGAGATTTCTGGGTAACAAATGGCAATGGAAGCAGGACTGGTCCACTTATGATGCCAAGCAACGGTCTCGAAGACTACAAGAAAAAGCTGCCGAAAAAGCCAAAAGAAACCGTAAAAAAAGAAAACAATAAATCACTCATACCAGTAAACAAAACAACCAGCAAAACTATCAACGCATCAACGCATCAGACAAAGAATTACTTGCCGCAGCAAAAGTTCAATTCGCCGGGCCACCCTCATCAACCGACCATCCGATAGCTGCACTTTCTGCTCCACAACTCATCAACTTCAGGAAAGGAGAAACTATCAACCCGTATCGATCTGAAAAAGGTACAACACAGAGCACTACTTCACAGTCAAAACCGGAAAATACTGCTCCGCTGCTAGATCCTATGCGTCCACCGATTGTCAGACTAACGGAGCAATCCGCTGCTGGTGACAAACGGTATCTGAAAACACGGCTGCTTGATCACAAAATTATGGATACGGTACGAGCTTTCCTTGCTTTCCTGCATGATCAGCCAATAACGGTATGCATTCGAGAAATCACCAAAATTAGTGCATCGGTGATGCTGGCAGCTGAAGGACTGCCAACTGACTTAAAACTGCTACGTGAAATTTTCCTGGACGTACATGAAGAACTGGGAATATCACGCGATGACGCTTTAGCAGACCTGCAGTCTCATCGGACATCGTTATCCAGTGAACGAACACACCGCCTACAACAACTAAGGGAAAGCACCGACAAATTTTACAAACCGAGTTTTCGGAAATAACGACCCCTTTCGATGAGAAAGAAGAAGACTTATAGGTAACACTCACCAACCCTCAAACATCGTCAACCACCATATCCCCACAAATTTCTTCACCAACACAAAATGCGACTGAAATTTTGGGTTACTGTCAAAATTTCAATCGCATGAAAGGCCCAGCCAAAATGAAACAAATTTACAACAATCTTTTAGGCTCATCCTTTTCAGTCATATTGGCGACTGAAACAAACTAGAATGAAAGTGTCAAAAGTGAAGAAATGTTTGGAAATATGTTTAATGTATTCAGGAATGACAGGAATCTTCAAGAATCCGAAAAAAAGTCAGGCGGAGGAGTCCTCATAGCGGTCTCTGTGAATTTTAATTCAGAAACTGTTGCTGCACCTAAATTCAAAGAATTCAAGCACATTTGGATAAAATCGCACATGGCAGGTGAAACACACGTATTCGCCTCTGTGTACTTTCAACCACATCACATAACGCTAATAAAACTACGTATGAAAAGTTTTTTAATTGCGCAGAAATTTTTTTATCTGAACTACCTCTAGAAGTGAAAGTTCACATCTATGGGAACTTCAATCAAAACACCGCTGACCTCATCTTGGACCCTGAAAACGAAAGCATCCTACTCCCAGTCGTTGGAGATAACATCACTTTTAACTTCATGTTTGACGAAATTGTCAAACTAGGTTTGAACCAGGTTAACCATGTAAGAAACCGTGAAAATTGCTATTTGGACCTACTCTTAACGAATATCCATGAAGATTTCTGTGTGACCGAATCATTTAACCCACTGTGGAAAAACGAAAAGTTTCACACAGCAATTGAATATTCTTTATTTTTACATAAATATCAAAGACCCAACGACTGTGAGTATGAGGAAGTCCTTGATTTCAAACTCGCGAACTTTGCAAATATTGAAAACAAATTAAACTGTGTCAATTGGCAACAAATTTTTAGAGATGAAGGAAATGTCGAATCATCTGTTAGCGTCTTTTTCAAAATTCTGTACAACATCATCTCTCAAGCGATACCATTGAAGAAAAAACGACGCCACGCTAACACTAAACATCCAGTCTGGTTTAACAAACAAATAAAAAATTTAAAAAACCGCAAACAAAAAGCCCACAAAATTTTCAAAAAACACAATAGCAGTGAAAATCTAGCAATATACTTGAAAATATGTGATCAACTGAACTTTGCAATCAGTGATGCATTTGAAGAATTCAATGCAAAAACTGAACTAGAAATTAAGTCTTGTCCAAAGAACTTTTTCAACTACGTCAAAACAAAACTAAAATCGATGAACATGTTGGTGATAACTTGGAGAAAAATTGCAATCTCTTTGCAAAATTTTTCCAGGAAATCTATACCACATTTTCCAAAGAAAATCGCGATCGTGATTATTTTGCATTTTATCCAGAATATCCAAGAAACGTTGGTGTCAACCAACTTCAGGTACAGGATGTTTTGCAGGGTCTGAGAAATTTAGACCCTTCCAAAGGACCTGAACCTGACGGAATACCTCCAGCACTCTTGAAAAATCTTTCGAAGGAACTTACATCTCCTTTGTTCTGGCTGTTCAATATGTCGTTGGAAACTGGAGTCTTCCCAAATATATGAAAAAGCTCATTTCTAGTGTCAACAAGATGAAGCTCTACTTATGCGATGATTAAATCCTATCTTGAGTTACTATTTTTTGTTACTCTGGCCGCGCTTAAGTTTCCAGATATTGAACTCTTAACGAGTTCAGAAGTGGCAACTGTGACTGCTATTAAAAATGTACTGCACCGTTCGCCCTCGCCACAGAAGAAATTTCCGCAGAGAAAAATACCACAGCCAGTTAAGTCATTCCGATGATAAAAATGATTAATACAGTAAGTAAAATTATACCCGGTAATTAAGACATTTTCTAATAAATCGAAGCAATTGCATAGATATATAAATATGTAAAATTTCTAGAATGGAACGTAATGTGCAAGTGGGAGAGAGAGAATGGTGCGATGAGGTGGAGGTGTACTTGGTGGGCTATAAGATGGGTGTTGGTTGGAATAAATTATTGTGAGGCAAGTAATTGTCGAGCAAGTGAATGATATTAGTTGCGAGAGTGGTTTGGCTAAGTGGGAATGGTGGGGTGAACACACTTAGATATTATAACCGAGTACGGTAAAATAAATTACCGAGATTTCAACAGCTGAGATCTCGGTAATACATCAAAACACCGAGATTCCGTAAAAGCAAAAAGCAAGAACCTGTCAAACTTTAACAAAATTCTCGGTAATGTTTCGCCGAGCTACTCTGAAATTTAAACTGTCAAATTATTACGAGAACTTCGGTAAAATTCACTGAGGTACATATTTTGCGATTTTTTAGATAACTCAGAATACACTCAGAATATACAAATTAATTTAATAATTACTAAGTCAACTGATTCAATTAAATACAGCATTGTTAAAAACTGGAGAGTTTTATTGCTTTCGAGAAATAAAGAAACATCTATCACTCTGTAACTTCCATCCTGCGAAGAGAGTTGATAACCTGCGAAATTGAGTGAAGAACAAATTAATCATTTTCTTCGAATTTTCTTTGCAGCAAAAAAACAAGCTCTGAGAAAAAATAATGTATACTCACTCAATATTGTAGTTAATCAGATCATTGCAGAATTCTTTATATAGTAATAATCAGCCGCAAAACTTGCTCCTTTTTTTCTACACCCGAACACGAAAAAACTGTTAGTGTGTGTCCTTAAACACGCGTTATTCTGACAGCTCAGTTTTCAGGAATCTCGGTAAGAGCGTTTTTGTTCGACGAAATCTCGGTTGAATGTCAGTGTTTGAGCCTATACAATATTGCTCTCAGGATGAAAAACGATAGGAAGCTAACAACTCGAACGGCGTCTTTGCTCGGTTGAGCCCTTTGGAATGCCAATTCCAGTTGCTATCACGATTCGAAATGGACTGTATGTAACGACTTTGGCCGGGCAATGCGTACCAGCAGCACACCCGTATTAGTTGGCATAAAATAGACCCCAGTGTGGTCCATAGCATAATGCTCAGCAACTCCTAGCCCTACCTCCACGTGGTACCGACTGGGATACGAGCAACCAAGGGAAGATCGGTGAACCGGTGGGAACTTGGTCGTATGCTGACAGGGAAGGGGGAGTTGTACGCGCCGACAAACGATAAAACCGATGACCCAAAGGAGGAGTTCTGTGAGCTCCTCGAGAAAACGTATGGAGAGTGCCCACAGCACGATATAAAGATCTTCATCGGAGATACGAACGCACAAGTCGGACGAAAGAAGTTCTTTCGTCCCGTTATTGGTAGGGAAAGCCTTCACTCTACCACCAACGACAACGGCTTGAGATTAGTGAACTTCGCCGCGGCCAGGGGAATGGCCATCTGTAGTACCCATTTTGCACGTCTGAATATTCGGTAGCACACCTGGAGACACCCCAATGGAGAGGCCTGCTCGCGGATCGACCACATGCTGATCGACGGCCGGCACTTTTCAGACGTCATAGATGTGCGGTCCTTTCGAGGGCCAAACATCGACTCCGATCACTATCTCGTGGTAGGCAAGATTCGCGCCCGGTTGTCCAATGTATTTAAATCGAGATCGGCGAGGAATATACATCTAGACATCCAGAGGTTATCAGCCGAAGGAGTTGCTGCAGAGTATACTCGGAAAGTTGATAGACGGATCGGTGAATCAACTGGAGTGGACCTGAACGAGCAGTGGAAGCATATCAACGATGCGGTCAGCGAAACAGCGCGACAGGTGATAGGCATGACAACGGGAACCACGCGTAGTGGGTGGTTCGAAGCTGAGTGCCTAGAGGTGACGGAGGAGAAGAATCGAGCCTACGCCAACACGTTAGTAGCAGCTAATCATGTAACGCGTCAGATGCGGGAGAAATACCGGGAAGCAAGAGCTGCCGAAAAGAGGCTTCATCGCCGTAAGAAACGTGAGCACTACGATCGCGTCCTCGCGGAGGCGGAGAATTGCTTCACCAGGCACGACACGAGAAGCTTCAATAGAACGATCAACGGAATCAGGAACCGGACCGTACCAGTACCTGCCATGTGCAATGACAGGGAGGGGAACCTGATTACCGATAAATCGCAGGTGGCCAGGCGTTGGAAGCAACATTTCGAAGTGGTGTTGAACGGCGAGGAAGGGAGGAGAGTCGTCGAGGGGAACAGGATAGAAATTGGGGAGGACGGACAAGCTGTGGACCCACCAACATTGGACGAGGTGAAGAAGGCTTGCAAAAAGCTAAAAAACAACAAAGCCGCTGGGAAGGACGGCTTACCGGCCGAACTTTTCAAAGTTGGGAGCGAGGGGCTGTGTAGTGCAATTCACCACATTATCCTAAGGGTATGGTCTGAGGAACAATTTACCTACGGACTGGTTGGAAGGACTCATATGCCCTATCTACAAGGGGGGGGGGGCATAGGGACATAGACTCGAGTGTAGTATTTATCGAGGCATAACCCTCCTCAATTCCGCTTACGAAATTCTCTCCCGTATCCTGTTCCAGCGACTGAGGCCGTTGCAGGAAGCCTTTGTTGGAGAATACCAATGCGGTTTTCGAGTGGGGCGATCTACAACGGACCAGATGTTCACCTTGAGACAGATCCTCGACAAGTTTCGAGAACACAACCAGCAGACACATCATCTGTTTATAGACTTTCGAGCGGCGTACGATACAGTAAAACGCAACGAGCTGTGGCAAATAATGCTAGAACATTCCCAACTAAACTGATTAAACTGATACGTGCGACGCTCGACGGTTTCACATCATGCGTCAGAGCAGCGGGCGAATTTTCGGACGCGTTTGTGACGTTAGATGGTCTTAAGCAAGGTGACGGGCTCTCGAACTTGCTGTTCAACATAGCTTTGAAAGGTGCGATACGAAGGGCAGGTGTGCAGAGGAGCGGCACCATCATCACTAAGTCTGGCAGAGAGCGTGGTAGTTCTACGGGTGTTGGTGCTGTGGTGGAGATGGATGGGGATACTTTCGAAGTGGTCGACGAATTTATTTATCTTGGTACTCCCGTGACATGTGACAACGAGGTGAGCCGCGAGGTGAAGAGCCGGATTGCGGCGGCGAGTAGGGCTTATTACGGATTGCGTAGCCAGCTTAGGTCCCGTAGCCTACAGATCCGTACGAAATTTGCGCTCTATAGGACTCTGATCCTCCCGGTGGCGCTCTACGGACATGAATGGACGTGGAAGGAGGCCGATCGACGAGTGATTGGGGTCTTTGAGCGTAGAATCCTGCGATCAATACTCGGAGGCAAACTAGAGAACGGAGTTTGGCGCAGGCGCATGAATCATGAGCTGTACGAAGTATACAAACACGCTGATATTGTCAAGCTGATGAAACACGGCAGGTTACAGTGGGCTGGCCATGTAGCACGGATGGCGGATGAGCGACCGGGAAAGATAATATTTAGTAGAGAACCGGATAGGGGCCGACGACTTCGAGGCAGCGCTGGATCTGTGCTGTCGACGAGGATGCCAGAGCAGCGGGTGTAAGGGGAGACTGGAGAGTAGCAGCCCAAGACCGAGTTTTGTGGAGACGTATTCTGGATTCGGCATTGGATCTTAATGATCTGTCGCCATAAAAGTAAGTAAAGAAAGTAATGTCACGACTTTGGCAATAAAAATGCACGAAAATTCTAAATCTTCAATGTAATTTTTATTTTCTCTTCTCTTCACTTAAACTGTTACTTGTTTACATTTCGACGGTTATAAACAAACTTATGATGTACTATCGGCGGTGCACGTCCTTTTATATGCGCGAATTCTCTTTTCCCCTCCTTCGTCCTCGCGTAGCAGTATACTGGCATTTTTGTTGTTGTTTGTTTGTTCGCGCAAAGACTTCTCTCGTCGCGGGAAGATCAATTGAGCGTAATCGGGAGCATTCTGGAAACCTTTATTTACATCGCAGTAGGTTTTACGATAGTTCATTCAGTTTTTGGTGGTTCTAGATGATTCCAGATGATTCACTTGTTGAACATTCAACATCCTCCCCCCGGACTGAGAAAAGTTCTCAGACAAATTATCTTCTATTGGTAAAAGATAGATTTTGGAAATTGGACGCTTCAGGATCTTATTTCTTACTTTGACATCAACAGTTCGAACTAACCCATCTGGTCCGGGTTAAACTTTGACAACAATACCTAGAGGCCATGTCATTGGTGGTGAGTCCTTCTCCATTAAAATCACCATTCCAGGTTTTAAATTTGGCTGCTGAGAACGGCTGCCTCTCGGTTGAAGACTAAGTAAATAATCTCGTTTCCATACCTTCCAAAACTGAATCCGTAGCAGCTGTATATACAGCCACCGCGATAATCGGTTGATTGATGTATTCTCATACGAAGGTTCAGGAATGGCAGTTAAAGGACGACCAATCAGGAAATGTCCTGGTGTGAGAACTTCTGGGTCCGATGGATCTGACGAAATGACACAGAGTGGTCGCGAATTCAATATAGCTTCCACCTCGGTGAGTGCCGTCATATACTCCTCGAATGTCAAGAGAGCGTTTTTTGTTATCCGTTTCATATGGTATTTTGTGCTTTTTACAGCTGCTTCCCAAAGGCCACCAAAGTCAGGTGCCCAAGGAGGAATGAACGACCATGATATTTCCTTTGGTTGACAATAGGATTCCAATTTATCAACGCATATGTTGTCGTTGAACAGAAGAAACAATTCATGCAGCTCAGATCTGGCACTCTTGAAATTTGTAGCGTTATCAGAATGAATTTAGCTCGGAACTCCTCTTCTCCCAACGAAGCGCTCTACGGCCGACAGAAATGCTTCCATTGTCAGATCGGACACAAGTTCTAAATGTAGTGCCTTAGTCTTCATACAAACAAATACGGCAAAATAAGCCTTCACTGGTTGCGATCGACGAGTTTCCCTTTTTACGAAAACTGGTCCGGCGTAATCAACACCGACCTCTTCAAATGGCAGTGATGGCGTCACTCGGAACGATGGTAGCCTGCCCATTTGTTGGTTCGAGGGCCGAGGCTTTGCACGGAATCAAACAACACAGCGTCTGGTAATTTTCCTCACTTGATTTCGTCCATCTAAGGGCCAAAAACGTGTTCGTAGAATAGCCAATAAGGTTGAAGGTCCAACATGTTTGAATTCTTGATGATACGTTTGGATAATCGATTCAGTAATGTGATGCTTCGGCAGGATAAGTTGATGTTTACTTAATTCTGGTAGGTTTGACTGCTGCAGTCTACCTCCTACACGGAGAAGACCATCTTCTAAGAATGGTTTTAGGCATGCTATGCGACCACTAACATCGTTTTCCGCAACTTGTTTTATTTCATTGGAAAGTGCCTCATGTTGGGCTACCTTCACAATGATATTCATTGCTACACGAAGTTCCGATATAGTTAAGTGACGATTTTTTAGTCTCTTGCACGTTTCCCTTTGCCGGCAGTTTTGAATAAAACGAAGAACGTATCCAATTACACGTTGTAACTTACGAAAACAGCTTATGTTTCTAAACACTGGCAAGGAATCAGAAATGATGGTAAGCATAATCACTATTGCTGGGTTCCTCATCTCGGCCAAATCACAATCGGGTACTTCATTCACAGGTTCTGTATGAAACACGACGGTTTGGAGAAAGGACGGCCCATTCCATCACAAATTATTCGTTAGTAACTGCGCCGGAAATTGACCACGTGAAATTATATCGGCCGGATTGTCCTTGGAGCGAACATAATTCCATGAAAAACTGTGACCTTGCTTATATCAGCGATGCGGTTTCTTACGTATACTTGAAGTGTGTCCAACGGTTTTTTCAACCACGCTAGTACTACTTGGCTGTCTGACCACAGCACGATGGATTGAAATGAAAGCTTCAAAGCATCGACAACCTTCAAGATGAGTTTGGACAGTAACCTAGCAGCTAAAAGCTTCTTACGATGGATATTCAGAGGTTTAATTGGAACGACCTTAGATTTGCTGCATAGGATTCGAAGCTGTGCTGTGCAATCATGAAACAGACTGCGAACTTATACAACAGCCCCATAAGCTACGACTCATGCATCACAAAACCCATGTAACTCAAATGCGGCGTATCCAGTGCAGAATATGTATCGAGGAATTCGAAATTCACTCATGTAATGCATCTTGAAATTGTTGCCAGTCGGTCAACAACGTTCCTTGTAGTTTCTCGTCCCAGCAAAGTTTATCAAGACACAATTGTTGCATTAGCAGCTTTGCCTTGATGATGATTAGAGATGAGAGTCCGAGTGAATCGAAAATCTTTCCGATCTCGGATAGAACTCGACGCTTAGTAGCAGTATTCTCTGAAGGGTTAGCTACGAATCGGAACTCGTCATCACCAGGACTCCATATGAGACTTAGTGCCTTCACAAACCCACCGATCGAAGAATGGTCCAATTCGAAGAGTTTCTCTCTATCGCACTCAGGGATAAGCTTCATTACTGCTTGTTCAATTGAACTCCACTTATGGATTGAAAATTGCCCACAGCCTAGTAACCCTTGTAACTCTCGAACGCATTCAGTAGCTGTCTGGATTGTATTAGCTCCTGAAATAATATCATCCACATAGCAATCGTTACGAATTATGTTTGCCGCAAGTGGAAACTAGTCACCATCATCCTCGCAGAGTTGGTGCAGATGCTGTCCCATAAGTAACTGTGGTCAATTCTAGAACTCGAAGCCGATCTGATTGATTGGATTCTCTGGTAGCAGGTATGAGAATGTGTTACTAGGATCTGCCAATACATTTTGGATAAATCGGCGGTAAAGGCAACCTTACGCTTTCGGAATGAAAGCAAAATAGTGAACAGGTCATTTTGAACGGTTCCTCCTACTAGTAGAGCCTCGTTGAGTGACACTTTACCAGGCGACATCTTCGCTGAAGCATCAAACACCACCCTCAACTTGGTAGTAGAACTCGTAGGACGTAAAATGGCATTATGAGGCATATAGTAGCGGCTCTGATTAGGTGGGTCACAATCTTCTTCTACTTCCTTACAATGACCCAACTCCTCATATTCTTTTATAAAATCACAATATTGTTGCTTTAAATATTCTTGGTGCTCGGTTACAGTAGACGAAGGATATTCTAGTTCCTCAACGTGCCAAAATTGTTGAATTGCCTTATGCACCTCATCAATAGTTGCGGTGTGAACGTATGTCTGGTTTGGAACCACATCTCCTACATCGCCAGCAACGACCCAGCCAAGATGAGTTTCACGAAGTTCTGGGAGGTTTTTATCTAATCGTAACCCGGATTTCAACAATTGGAAAAATAGAAACATACCAACAAGCATGTCTATGTGGTCAGGCGTATTAAAACTAGCATCCGCCAACTGGAGGCCGGTAGGGATGGACCATGAAGATGTGTCCACGTTCGTAGATGGAATCATGCCTGTGATCTTCAGTACAATCAAACAATTCACACTCACCGAGTAATTATTGTAACGGGAACGCAGTTCAACGCAGATCAATTCTCTGGCAAATACCTTTGATGCCCCAATCCCAGTGATTGGAACATTCTCTGCCTTTCGTTTCAGTTTTAAACGATTTGACATTGGCTCAGTAACGAAATTTACTTGAGATACGTTGTCCATCAGGTTTCGACATGGCACAAGCCTGCCCTTGTGGTCCCGCAGATGGACGACAGCAGTCAACAACATCACAGTCATGGTCAGTGTGTCGAACAGTTGACATTTTTGCATGACACCGTATAGAAAAATACTGTGGCCTCTCTTGCAGACTACGACAGCAGCGTTCAACTGTACGCTTCTCTATTTGAGAGAATCGTGTGACTTAAAGCCAACACGGATGGTTAACGATTCTCTTTTGTGCCGATCTCCAGCCGCTTCGATATCTCGACTGTCGCATTGTGCGAATGACAATAATTGGTAATCATGCGACAGTTTGGCACAGTAATAAGATGGAAAATCAATAATTTCTATATATGTACTGCCGAAAAATATCATCAATCGTGTACACCAGAAAATTTGAATCCCAACTTTTAAACCTTTTCATTCGAAAATAGTTCGCTGTAGCGAAAGTCTCATCCAAATTTAGCATATTTAATCAAAAACAGGACAATAAAAGCATGAATCTTACAAATTCAATTACCGTCCTCGTGACCAAATAAAAATTGACGCTAAGTGAATTGATTCCACTTCAATTCATAATAAATGCAATAAATACCACAGACAGCTACAGTCAATAACACACGAGCCAGAGATTGTCTATACAATGACAACAATATAAAAAGAAATGAGCGATAGAATTGTTGTTCATATTGAATTCGTGACAAAAAGCAAGAGATAAAGCAGAACGTAAGAAACTTCGGTAGCGGCTACTGTCGCGTAGTGTTCCATTCCACAGAGGTAATCACAAAAATCTTGCTACTGTCGTGGGAATACTGTAATGTACCAGTACATTTCCCTACCCTGGCCTTGGTTGCTTGGGAGTAATTGCATGCTGACCAATTCGAAGGAGATGGTTCAATTCCTGATTGCGCAAGTGAACCGTTTGTAGAAACGGTCTCGAGAATCGATTGAGAAGTTTGCCGAGTTGTAGACCGGTTAATTGGCGAGGCTGTCGGCTTAGGTGGTTCTGCTGGCTCTTGATGCAATAATGTGTGGTGTCGCCTATGACATTTACTACATACTTTCTTGGAAGTGCAATTGGTAGAATGATGTCCTCCACGCAAACAGTTAAAGCATACTTTCTTCTCCTTTCCCTTTGTAATCCTCTGTGCTACGCTAAGATCGTTGAACAAAGTGCATTTGTAGGTAAGGTGAAACTCACTGCAAATATCGCACCGGGGTTCCGGCTGGGACGACATCGTTGCAGCATTTACCCTCTGATATGGCGGTTTGGCAGTCGGTTTGAAATTGCTCCGTTGCTTAGATGATGCCTGATCGTTGGAATTTACACATCGCTCAAGGACCGACACACGAGCTTTCAGAAATTCAATTGTATCTTCATATGTTGGTAACTCTCCACGTTGAATAGTAGCTTCCCACATCTTTTTGGTTTCATCGTCTAAAGCGTTGGCAATGAGATGGACAATGATTTGCTCTGATATTCCGGTAAACTGTTGCTCGTGAAATTTGAGATTTTCAACGTGGCTAACGACACTTTCGACCATTGATCGCAACTCGAAATGGTGTTCTCGTGACACCCTTTTCAGTTTTAACAGACCGCGAATATGTGAGTCGATCATTCTTCGCTTGTCTTCATAGCGCTCTGCTAGTAAAGCCCAAGCCCGATCGTAATTACCATCGCTGATCGTCTTTGCATCAATAACACCACATGCATCTCCGGTTAATGCCTTTTCTAAATAGTAAAGCTTGATGCGGGCCGGCTCAGAGGACTGGTCTACCACATCACGAAACATTATTTTGAACTTTTCCCAATTCTTATACTTTCCGTCGAAACTTGGGAGAAAACGAGGCAACGCCGGTTGAATAACTAACGGTTGTTGAGTGGTATTCGCCGGTTGCATTACTGCAGTTTGCGAAACTGATGTCACCGATGGTTGTTGCAGATTGTCGAACCAGCCCTCCAACATCAACGATAGTTCGTCGTGTATAGCTTCAAACTCTAAATATTTCAAGTCATGTTGCTCACGTTGATTTGCTGGAACTTTCACGATGATTCGTTGATGTAGCTCGTTAAATTCGTTAAATTCGTTAAAATCTTGTTTACATACATACAGTTTTTGTTGTTGTTTGTTTGTTTGCGCAAAGATTTCTCTCGTCGCGGGAAGATCAATTGAGCGTAATAGGGAGCATTCTGGAAACCTTTATTTACATCGCAGTAGGTTTTACGATAGTTCATTCAGTTTTTGGTGGTTCTAGATGATTCACTTGTTGAACATTCAACAGTCAGGTTTCCGAGATTCGGTATTTTAGTTTACTGAATTCGGGAGTTTTCGGTAAACAAATTTACGATATTGCGGTAAACACGTTGAGTTAGCCATTGCTAAAAGTTGGCCAATAGTTTCAGGATCAACATTCGAGGAGACACGGTTCATCTAGGAGAAACCTTTAGTAGTTATTAATTCCACCCTGATTTCAGTCCTTTCCGGCCACTGTGTGTCGTCGGAAAGACTGTTTTCACTTGCCGGCTTCATAATGGATGATGGGATAAATCGTCTAACAACACAACATCTGTCCCGAAGAATTTTTCTCGAAACAATAGACAAAGACACGTGGTATAGTGCGAATCTTCCGAATCTTCACGGTAAGTTATTTATATATTTCACAAAAAAATATTTCAGTTCTCAACTTTTGCAGAGAAACAAACTGATACCATAACCTCATGGAAATAAAGATTGAATATATAAGAAAAATTCGCAACAGAGAAATTTAAACTTCACAAATATTTGAACTTCACAAACATAAAAATAAATTCTTTGTTTAAATCAGCAATAAAACTTCAGTATTAATAAACTCCTTGTCAAAAAAATATTAATTCTATATTTATTAAAATCATGACCTTCCAATTTTGTGTTCATATTTTGATATGTTGGAGTCAGTGGTTCATTAGAAGTCGTCCTTTGTTGTATATTCCGTTGCTTTATATTAATTAAGTTAAACTGTCCAACAGATATTATCCGTTATCGAGGCGATTGTACAAAATCTTTTGTAAGGATAGGAATAATAAATAGCATCGTGTTTTTTTCGTTTATTTTCCGACTTTACGATACCAATAATATCGCAGTATCGATACTTTTTTTAGTTACGATTTATTCATTACTCGGTATCGGTTCGTTGCAATATATTGCGATACGAAATACCGGTATTATACCTTCCGATTCCCATCCCTAGTGGGAATCCTATGTGAGAATTGGGATTTGTGGTGTAACATGGTTTTGGGAATTTGCCTAGCTTGTTGGGAAATCTCAAGTAGTTTGTCGTGAGAAATCCTATGTGGAAATAATAGAAGATGTTTGACTATCCTGCCCGTGGAAATATGTTTTCCGGGTCTGTTTGAAATTATTAACAAAAAACTAATTTTGAGGGGTGTTCCTCGAAAAACTCTGTTTTGTCATATCAGACGTACAGATAGAAGATTGCAGTGTTCAGCAATTCTTTTTCTTATAGATTTATCTACAACTTTGCTGAAGAAAGCAATCTGATATTTAGAAAATCAGAAAAAATAATTTTTATATCTAACTGTAAAGGAAATTGATCATAAAACAGAAACGCCAAAAGAAAGGTCTTGTTTTATGTAATAAACTTGCTGATGACACTAGGTACATAAAATCAATATTCCACCGTCGAATCTAAAACGATCATGATTTTTCGAGTTTAGACCTCTGTGCAATGGCTTGATTGATTGGTGAAATATTGCGCAAGATTGTCATTCAGTAATTAAAAATGTTTTCGATACTAGACTAGTTAAAAGTTGTGTTAAAAATCGTGCACATTCAACCAAACACAAGCTCGCTTTCCTTTTGCTCGCGGATGGTTTTTTGCTTCGGGCTATATAAGAGCCTGCGTTGTCTCATAGCAGTCATTAGGGACGAATGACCGTTTAGGGTTAAAGTCCCTTCAAAATAAATCAATCAATCAATCATAGCAGCAGTTTACAAGTGGAAGGCCACTAGAACGGTCCTGAATAATTAGCAGCTGCAGCAGATACAAGCGGACACACTTACATTTAATCACCGAATTCGTTTTTTTTTCACCGACTTTCAACAGCTGTGCGCCCGGTAAAACGTTCGGTAATATAAACACTACCGACCGATCAGTAATCAAATTGTTGTTGCTTTCTGTCATTAAGATCCTCGACTCGATCGGGAATCGAACCCGATATCACAACCGTGTGGGAGAGCTAGCAAACCGACATCGCTAACCTCAGAACCACGGGGACCATGAACGCTTAAATCCAATAAATGTTTATTCACTCTTTAGGTTCTAAAATATTGATGTTGTAATCTATACATATAAAAGTACAGTCCTGTTTGATCCATATAGGCTCGAAAACTACCAAACCGATCGACGTGAAAATTTGTATGTAGGGGTTTTTGGTACCGATAAAGGTTCCTATGATAGTTTGAGACCCCTCCCTCTTCTGGAAGGAAGGGGTCCCATACAAATGAAACATAAATTTCTGCACAACTCAATAACAAACAAAGCAAATGAAACCGAATTTGACATGTGGATGTTTTAAGGGGTAACAAATATGTCCATAATAGTTGGACGCCCCTCACTTTTCTGGAAGGGAGGGGTTCCATACAAATGAAACACAAATTTCTTCTCAGCTCGAGAGCTAACCAACTAAATGGAACCAAATTTGGCAGGTGAATGTTTTTAGTAATAACAAATAATGGCCGATTTCCACCCAATATTATAATATCCGGAACTAGAATGATACACAGGAGCTAAAATCGACCACAGATACCATTTTGAATTCTAATATGGCGACTTCCGGTTTCAGAAAAATAGCTGAAAATGACCAAATACCACCCAATATGAGTGTTTATTTAATTAGTATGACGTTTAAAATCCAGAAATTGTCTCCAAATGCCATTATGAAATCCAAAATGACGACTTCCGGCTTCGGAAAAACAGCGGCAAACGACCAAATGTTATTTCGATGAAACCAATCATTTCAAACGATTTGTTATTTAACTTTGATCATATCCTATGGCCGATTCATCGTGCATTTGCTGACTTTAAACACATCGCAAGGAATCAATGAATTTGGAACGTTCAAATAGTACGATACCACATTTAAATTATGTTGAGGCCACATATATCGATCAAAGCAGGTATAGTTTCAAATAGTCTTTGAATTTCTTTTCGTTCCATAACTTTTGAGCCACATATCAAACTGTTATGAAGTTTGTTATTTGTAAGTTTGAGAGATGACTCGTTAGTATGACACTAGTTATGTTCAAAAAGGTTATGTAATCTCTTAGCGAAATTCTTTATTCCACTGCGTCTGGGCAAATCTGCCGAGCAATAAAGAAACGACATCGCGATTTACGACGCAAGTAAGGAAGAGATGCCAGATAATTGTTTACGAACTAAGCACGTGCGGTAGTGGGTTGAAACTGACAAATTTTACAGTGCGCTTCGGGCAACAAGCCAGGTCAAAACTGGGTCAAAATCGAGCGAATAAAGAAGGGTTTTGACAGCAGTTAGTGCGCTTCCAGGTCAAAACGAGGTGAGCTGGTGGAATAAAGAAATTCGCTGTTTGAGATAATAGACTTTCGTTGTTTTATTAATAAATTAATACATAACGGTTGCTTATGTTCTATTATAATCAAATGAAATGGGAACATATAGAGCAGCCAAATTTTGAAACCACGTGTTCAATCATAATTCACCAGTTAACCCCTAACTAGCCCGCTCATCTGATAATATTGATCAAATCGGTTGTGTAGTTTCTGGAATAATGAAGTTTTGTGATTTTCACATTTCGGTACATCACAGACGAAGTTACAGTCCGATTACAGTAAAATTCATTAGGGTGTTATGAAGCATCTAGAACAATAATTGACACTAATTTTGTGGAAATCGGGTCAGCCATCTCTGAGAAACATGAGTGAGATTAAACAGCCTTCAGAACACGTTTCTTGTTATAACTTTTGAACCACAAGTTCAATCTTTATAAAACTCAAAAGTTAAGGTTATTTCAGGTAGCTCGTTCTTTTAAAACCAATTTTGTTCAAATCGGTTGTGTTGTTTTTGAGATAATGATGTTTCATGATTTTTACATTTTGATACATCACATCTAAACTAAAAATCCGATTACAATAAAATTGAATAGGGTCTTATGGGACAACAAGACCTCTCATTTGCAATTAATTTCATGAAAATCGGTCCAGCCATCTCTGAGAAAAGTGAGTGAGAATAAAAATCTGCACACACACACACACACACACACACACACACACACACACACACACACACACATACACACACACACACACATACACACACACACACACACACACACACACACACACACACACACACACACACACACACACATACAGAAAATGCTCAGCTCGTCGAGCTGAGTCGAGTGATATATGCCATTCGGCCCTTTGGAGCACTTTTATACTTTCGGTTTTGCAAGTGATTGCTATACCTTTCTAGGAGAAAGGCAAAACACAAATTTAGTGCATCTAACAGCGTTAAAAGCCTTCTGCTTTTAACCTCATTTCATACCCAGACAGGTACACAGCAACTGTTCGCTAACTGGGCTAAAATCTTTTCATAAAGTGTCCCTCAACCTTTATTTACCTGTGAAATGACATCCCAGTTAGCGAACAGAAGTGTACATTTAAATGAATTCTATCAGAACAGTCTTCCGGTGTTCCGTAACTGATTGCATAATTACTTGATTTAAGCCTGAATAATGTTCGTTTAAAATACAAAAGATATTAAAATTCAATTCAACTTTTCAGTGATACTGAGTACTAAGCGCCCCATTGGAAAGAAACAAGACTGATTAAAAATTGAGAATGTGCGATGAAAATGTGCCTTTTATTGAAAACATTCCATTTTCGTATATTTGCAGGAATACATGGTGTTCAAACTTTTTCAATGCAGATTAACAGATTACATATTAAGATTGGTGTGGAATAAATATTAATAAAATTGAACTTAAAATTATGCAAAAACGTAACCTAATATTCAGTCGCCAACACCATTACTCTCCTCTCCTGTGTCGTTTTCTTGTAGCAAAGCTGTTCCGTCCACTCCTCTCGTATAATCAATAATCATTCCTCCAGCAACTAAAAAACAGATATTTTAATCAAAAAAAAAATTGTTTTCAAAGAGCAAATTGTAAGAGAAAATGTATACAGGCAAAGTGCACTCAACATATGAGATGTTTATATTTTCGCATTAACTTACACTCTAAACTTCGTTTGGAGAATAAACTTTTGATTTACAAACAATTTTTCAGACTAGCAATGCTTTATGCTGTACCAATCTGGTCAAGTTGTTGTTCAACGAGAAAAAAAAACACTAAAAAAGATTTTAAAGCCCCTTTCTTGGTTTGGTACACTCGAACTACAAAGACTTACTGGTGTCGGAACATTAGAATCTATGCAGGGATCGTCTAACTACTCAGAGCTGTGCAAAAAATCTTCGTGCGTCTCGCAGATTTTTGTGCACGTCTCCAATATTTGGAAGGAGTAAGAGACGAAGGAGAGAGAGATTTTCTACTTGAGAGTCAGAGATCGGGTGCTACTCATTTTTTTGCGTGCAAAGCACACGCCGTTGGGAGACTGCACAATAATTTCTAAAGAGACGAGTAAGAGCAGTTCGGATTGCACTGTACATTTCGTTTCCAAAGAGACAGGTAAGTGCAGTTCGCATGTCACAGCACTCCGTGTCTTTCCGGAGATGTCTCTATGCAATTATGTGCAATGAAAGCGTTCGAAACTGGCTACGAATGTTGCATTAAAATCTGTGTAGGGGGATGAGGGGCATAATAAGCACACGGGGTGAAATGGGCACCCCTCTTATATGCGAAACTACGCATTTTTTCATACAATGTGGTATGTGGAACTGTTCCGTAGTTACTACAGTATATCTTGATGTAGAACAAAAGTGATTTGTCTGTTTAAAACATGGAAATATACTGAAAAAACCAACTTGATTCCCGGATGTTGGAAAAATTATTATTATTGCGCACTACAAAATAAGCTTATACGGTCGTGCCTCAATCAAGTATGTAGACACATCAATATGACGTATGGGTCGTACCCCAAATTTCACTATCATTGACGTTTTGATTTTAAGCTATAATTAGTGTTAAAATCTCATATTAACTATAACTAATTCGATAGGAGCGAAATGGTCACCTATAGTTGGGGTGAAATAAGACAAGGTGTGTTGTCACACAAATTTACCTGAAATTCATCTCAGTAGACTTGTGAAACTTGTTCTGTTTCCATAGTCAGTGTTTGTTTACAGTGATGGTGCGAACATATATTAGAAAATCTTTGGAGCCGAATCGGTCAGAAAAAGGGACTGCAGGCAGAATTGGCCACCATAAGGCGCGACGGGACATTTACGAAACAAGCCGCCAAGTATCATGACATCTCGCGACAAACGTTGGCGCATTAGTTGTACTTCTACACAGATATGTTCTATAAGAGTGCTCATTATGCCCCAGTGGGAAGCTCATTGTGCCCCACACATCGACTGATTGCTAGTTTTATAAGCATGAATCTAATTTGTGTTTTTCACCATTATACGATAAACTTTTCAATGCCCCTATTCCCCCTACGAGTCAGCAGGAAGCTGCAAACGGGTAAAATTTTCACACAGCACAGGCATAATCAGGGTTGCCACTCACATTTTTAAATACATTTAACTACTGCACAAGAAATGTAAAGCTAGCTTAATTTTGTTGGAAAGTCGAGAAAGTCCGTAATCAATGATATCTTTTAAACGTCGAATTATAAAGAATAAGAAGCACCTAGAAAAGGAACAATTTCCTCTCTTAAATATGTGATAAACATGGGTTTTGTTGTTAGCTAAATTAAATTTTAAAGTCTACTGTACAAGATGTTTTTTGACGCCTCTTTATGTTTAGGTGCTATTTAACTTTAAAAGCATTAAGCTGTGCCTTCATTTAGTGTTGTAAGATCAATTTTCTTAAATCTGTTGTTCAACATAGAAGCATACCTTTCAAAACAATAATATGCGTTGCACGGTTCATTTTTCATTTTTTTGAAAAGGTGTGATCCGCATCCTCATACAACACAGATAATCGTTATGCGTGAAAATGTCGAAAAATAAAATCTGTATAACTACAGATTAATCTGAATATGTGGCATCACTGGCTGTGATCAAAAACTCTCTCAACAAAGAGGCACACAAAACCCAAGAAATTTTCCGAGGTAGAAACTACCGTGACTGCGGGTAATTCTGCGCAGCACGTTTTCCGCGCACTCATCTTAAAAAACTATTTTTCTACAGTAAATTTTACTAAAACACAGTTGATTTGTGTGCTTCACCATGTGCATAGCATAGTCTGCTATAATAGTACAGAGATTAGGTATGTATTAGTCAAATTTACTGTAGCAAACAGTTTTATAAGCTGAGTGCGCGGGAAAATGTGTTGCGCAGAATTACCCGCAGTCACGGTACGTCTTTCTGCACTATACTGGGGTAAATTCTGTGAGGTCTCCTGAACGACACGAAAGGGATCCGAACTGCTTTTACTTGTCTCTTTGGAAATTGATGTGTCTCCCAACATCGTGCATTCTACTCGTAAAAAAAAATGAGTAGCACCCGATCCCTGAGTAAGAGACATCTCCGGGAAGAGACGGATAAAGTGTATTGTGACATGCTACCTGCACTTACTTGTCTCTTTGGAAACGAAATGTACAGTGCAATCCGAACTGCTCTTACTCGTCTCTTTAGAAATTTATGTGCAGTCTCCCAACGGCGTGTGCTTTGCACGCAAAAAAATGAGTAGCACCCGATCCCTGAATCTCTGTCAATAAAATTATTATCAACTTTTGATAACCATCGTTTTAATACTCACTTGCTGCGATAAGCATTCTTTATAGTCAAAAAGTTAGCAGATGAATTATTTGTTAGATTATATTTTTTTGCCTTTACAAGTAGGTTTAAATCCCTTCAATTGCGAAAGCAAATAAATGCTAACAATTATAGTCTCACAATTCTAATAGTGTGTTCTGTGATTATTGTGAAATAATTAGTAACTGATAGTTTACTATAAAATACTTGAGTTACAAATAAACTCACTGTTGAAAAACAAACGTTTTTAACATTTCTTATCATTGCATACAAAGTATCCCTTTTACTAGGGATACCATCTGGTCAGAGGTACAAATCAGGTCATCTGTTTTTTTCACATTATTGAACATGTATCAAGATAGACAGGTTTAATATCTGATCTCCCAGATATTTCAATTCTGCATTATAGATTTTTCCTGATTTTGGGACCGATTACAAGAAACGAGGCGAGCAAATTGCCTCGCCTAGAGTCACTGACGAGCAAAATGTTGTATTAGGAAACGCGAGAGAAACTTGGCTGGTGACAGCTAAGTGGAGCAGTTTCGCAGACGTGCTACTCGTCCGAAATCCAGCCGACTCACCATCTGTTATATCTAAATTGGTCAGGCGAGTAACTCGCTGCTCACCTCGTTGACTGTAATAGGCCCCTTTATTCCTTTAGTCCGCAAAACGGTCATCACTTCAAATTTTACAATTTTACCTCATAAAATGTTACTTTAAGATTTTTATCGGAGAAAAATGTCCTTTTGTTTTTATTATTACCAGCGACGAATTCGAACTGGCAACCAGAAATGAAAAAAAATATACTGGGCAATCTTCAACAATTTTTACTATCAGGCAACATTCACGTTTCATTCCGCGTCGAACACTCGACAGAAACGGACGTGCAAAGTGGTCGTTCTATTACAATCCGGTCCGTGTGTACGAATAGCCAAACAAAAGAGTGTATTATTTGCGCTAAAGGCCAACTAGATTGTGAGTTGTGTCGGTACGTTCTGTACCCGGCTCGCAACTTTGGCTGTATTGGTGCATAATACCAGCTGCAGTTTTGATCTGTGCACAGTGAATAGATCTTTCTAATTCAAGGCCATCATTTGACAGTCGAGTCGTGTCGCTGTGCAGAGTGATCTCACACCCGGCTCACTGCTGGTGGCTGTATTGGTGCTGCTGTACTGGTGCTGCTGGCTGCTTTGGGTGCAGCTTCGAACGATCGGACAACCACTGCTGGAAGGAAGAAGTAAATAGGTACGTGTTCTTGTCGGCGCTAGTGCGCTAGTGCACTATATTTAGCGCGATGGATATAGATCCCTCGCCTCCCGTGCCACCATCCCCGAGCCCCCCTGACCCTGACCCTTCTGTTACCCCCTCCCCTGTTCATTCTCCAGTCCCCCCTCGCCCCAGGCTTTACCCGGACGGATCTCAACAGGGCAGCTATACTGTTTATTTTCGTCCAAAGGCAGGAGTGAATTCAAAGCGATTAAACATACTGCAAATTTCTAAAGACCTGACGAAGGGGTACAAGGCCGTGACCGAAATTTCCAAGGTCCGACCTAACAAGCTCCGTGTCGTGGTCAGTGATCTGACACAGGCCAATGCTATCGCTTGCTCTGAGCTCTTCACACGCGAGTATCGCGTTTACATACCCGCACGAGACGTGGAGATCGACGGTGTCATAACCGATTCGAGTCTGTCTGTCGAGTGTATCCTAAAAAGCGCAACCGGTTGCTTCAAAAATACCGAAACACAGGCGAAAATTTTGGATTGTAAGCAATTGCGGTCCATGTCTCTCGTCGGCGGTAAAAAAGTTTACACTCCGTCAGACTCGTTTCGCGTTACGTTTGCCGGATCTGCACTCCCTAGCCACGTCTCGATCGACCGGGTTCGTCTGCCTGTGCGATTGTATGTACCCCGTGTTATGAATTGCACCAATTGCAAGCAGTTAGGCCACACAGCCGCCTACTGCTGCAATAAGGCACGATGTAGCAAGTGTGGGGAGACTCATGCGGAAGATTCTTGCAGTGTTAATGCAGAAAAATGTATTCACTGTGGGGAAAACCAGCATGAGCTCTCCACATGCCCGGTGTACATGCAGCGCAGAGATAAAATCAAGCGGTCACTTAAGGAGCGTTCAAAGCGTTCTTATGCTAAGATGCTGAAGAAGACCGTGACCACTTCTACCATAACATCGAACCTCTTTGATCTGTTGTCCTCTGATGAAACCGATTCTGACGATTCATCAGCGGGAACATCTTATGCCAATCCTGGGGAGTCTAGGAAGAGGAAAAATGTTTCTTCTCCTAAACTTCCCCGTAAAGGTCCTAAGATTTCCCAAAGTGTAATGAAAAGTACGAACAAACCAAACAGTGCTGCGGAAAAACCGAAGCAAACTCCTCCTGGGCTTGCAAATTTAAAGTCCCAGAAGGAGTTCCCAGCACTGCCAGGAACATCTTAAGCCCCAGTTGTTCCTTTTGCACATCCAGTTGATGAAACAAACTCTGGATTAGTGAAATTTTCTGACATTGTGGACTGGATTTTTGAAAATTTCAATATACCCGATCCAATTAAAATTTTTCTTACAGCATTCCTCCCAACAGTTAGATCATTTTTGAAGCAGTTGACTGCCCAATGGCCCCTCCTTGCAGCGATTGTATCCTTCGATGCCTAATTCAACTGCGTATATGAAGGATTCTATCTCTGTCTTACAGTGGAATTGTAGAAGTATTTTACCAAAAATTGATTCGTTTAAAGTTTTGATAAATAAAAACAAATGCGATGCATTTTCCCTTTGTGAAACTTGGCTTACTTCAAATATTGATCTCAACTTCCATGATTTTAATATTATTCGCCTTGATCGAGACACCCCATATGGAGGAGTACTTTTAGGGATTAAAAAGTGCTATTCTTCCTATCGTATTAACCTCCCCTCGATTCCAGGCATCGAAGTTGTCGCATGTCAAATGACAATACAAGGTTAAGAGCTTTGTATTGCCTCAATATATATTCCTCCCAGAGCACAGGTTGGGCAACGGCTGCCCTTTGATGTAATAGAACTTCTTCCCTCGCCACGTTTGATTTTGGGAGACTTCAACTCTCATGGTGTGGCTTGGGGTTCCCCTTACAATGATAACCGCTCCTCTTTAATCTATAACCTTTGCGATGACTTCGACATGACTATTTTAAACAACGGTGAAATGACACGTATCCCGAAACCTCCAGCGCGCCCAAGCGCTTTGGATCTATCCTTATGTTCGACGTCGCTACGGTTCGATTGCACATGGAAGGTAATCCTCGATCCTCACGGTAGCGACCATCTGCCTATTCTTATTTCAATTACAAACGGGACAACTCGCATGCGACCAATCGACATTCCGTATGACCTCACACGGAATGTCGATTGGAAGTTATACGAGGAAATTGTTTCAGAAGCTGTCGAGTCGATTCAACATCATCCACCACTTGAAGAATACAACCTCCTCGCGAGCTTGATTCTCGACGCCGCGTTGCAAGCCCAAACGAAGAAATATCCCGGCGTAACGATCAAAGAACGGCCTCCCACTCCGTGGTGGGACCAAGAGTGCTCCGATGTCTACACGCAAAGATCCGACGCCTTTTTGGCCTTCCAGAAGGGAGGTATACCCGATACGGTATTCGGAGGTATCGGTATTCGGAGCTTGATACCAAGCTTAAAAGCCTGGCTAAAGCAAAGAAACGCGGATATTGGCGTCGGTTCGTGAACGAGACGTCGAGGGAGACATCGATGAGCACTCTTTGGAACACAGCCCGAAGAATGCGGAATCGCGTAACGGTCAACGAAAGCGAGGAGTCTTCAAGTCGGTGGATATTTGATTTTGCCAGGAAAGTATGTCCGGAATCTGTTCCTGAGCAAAATATTGTTCGCGATGCGTCTCCGGGCCACGACGCGATAGAATCACCTCTTACGATGGCAGAATTTTCAGTTGCCCTCCTGTCCTGTAACAATAACGCGCCTGGGTTAGATAGAATCAAATTCAACTTGTTGAAGAATCTACCCGGCAATGCCAAGAGGCGCTTGTTGAACTTGTTCAATAAGTTCCTGGAGCAAAACATTGTACCGCAGGATTGGAGGCAAGTGAAGGTGATCGCCATCCAAAAACCAGGGAAACCAGCTTCTGATCACAACTCTTATAGGCCGATTGCAATGCTATCCTGTATCCGGAAATTGATGGAAAAAATGATACTCCGTCGTTTAGACCATTGGGTCGAATCAAATGGTCTACTATCAGATACTCAATTTGGCTTCCGCCGCGCCAAAGGGACGAATGATTGTCTTGCGTTGCTTTCAACAGATATTCAGCTGGCGTATGCTCGCAAAGAACAAATGGCGTCTGCGTTCTTGGACATTAAGGGGGCTTTTGATTCCGTTTCTATTGACATTCTTTCGGGTAAACTTCACCGACAAGGATTTTCTCCAATTTTGAACATTTTTTTGCACAATTTGTTGTCCGAAAAGCACATGCATTTTACGCACGGCGATTTGGCAACTTTTCGCATTAGCTACATGGGTCTTCCCCAGGGCTCATGTTTAAGCCCCCTTCTTTACAACTTTTATGTAAATGACATCGACGAATGTCTGGCAAATTCATGCACGATAAGACAACTTGCAGACGACAGTGTAATCTCTGTTACAGGAGCCAAAGCTGCCGATTAGCAAGGACCATTGCAAGATACCTTGGACAATTTGTCTGCTTGGGCTTTACAGCTAGGTATCGAATTCTCTCCGGAGAAGACTGAGATAGTAGTTTTTTCTAGGAAGCATGAACCTGCTCAGCTTCAAACACAATTAATGGGTAAAACGATTTCTCAGGTTTTGGTACACAAATATCTTGGTGTCTGGTTCGACTCTAAAGGCACCTGGGGTTGTCACGTGAGGTATCTGATGAAAAAATGTCAACAAAGAGTGAATTTTCTTCGTACAATAACCGGACAATGGTGGGGAGCCCACCCAGGAGACCTTATAAGGCTTTACCAAACAACGATACTGTCTGTTATTGAGTACGGGTGTTTCTGCTTCCGCTCCGCAGCAAACACACATTTGATCAAACTGGTGCGAATACAATATCGTTGTTTGCGTATCGCCTTGGGTTGCATGCAATCGACCCATACGATGAGTTTGGAGATCTAAGCTGGAGTACTACCATTGAAAAACCGCTTCTGGAGCCTGTCTTCTCATATTCTAATCAAATGTGAGGTCTTGAACCGTCCCGTGATTGAAAATTTTGAAAGGTTAATCGAACTTAATTCTCAAACCCGTTTTATGACATTGTATTTCAATCACATGTTCCAAAATATTAACCCTTCTTCGAATATTCCAAATCGTGTCGACTTATCAAATACTTCTGATTCTACTGTGTTTTTCGATACATCCATGATAGAAGAAACTCGTGGAATCCCGGATCATTTACGCGTGCAGCAGATCCCTAAAAATTTTTCCAATAAATATCGAAACATCAACTGCGACAATATGTTCTACACTGACGGATCACTTCTTGATGGGTCCACTGGCTTCGGTATCTTCAATAACAATTTAACCGTCTCCCATAAGCTCGATAATCCTGCTTCTGTTTACGTCGCAGAATTAGCTGCAATTCAGTACACCCTAGGGATTATCGAAAAAATGCCCACGGACCATTATTTCATCTTTACGGACAGTCTCAGTTCCATTGAGGCTCTCCGATCGATGAAAGATGTTAAGCACTCTCCGTATTTCCTGGGGAAAATACGGAAGCATCTGAGTGCTTTATCCGAAAAATCTACTCAGATTACCTTAGCGTGGGTCCCTTCTCACTGCTCGATACCGGGTAATGAGAAAGCGGACTCTATGGCTAAGGTGGGCGCAACAAACGGTGATATTTATGAAAGACCAATTGCCTTTAATGAATTTTTCGCATTTGTACGTCAGAATACGATCATCAGTTGGCAAAATTCTTGGACCAAGGGGGAACTGGGAAGGTGGTTACATTCCATAATCCCCAAGGTGTCGACGAACCCGTGGTTCAAGGGGTTGGATGTAGGTCGGGATTTCATTTGCGTGATGTCCCGGCGTATGTCCAATCACTATAGATTTGACGCGCATCTCCGTCGTGTTGGGCTCGGGGAAAGTGGTATCTGTGCCTGTGGTGAAGGTTATCACGACATAGAGCACGTTGTTTGGTCATGCCATGTACACCGTGACGCCAGGTCTAGATTAATAGCTTCCCTGCAGGCCGAAGGTAGGCAGCCGGCTGTTCCTGTTCGTGATGTCGTGATGTGATGATGCCGTGACCTATCCTACATGTCCCTTATATACGTTTTCCTGAAATCCATCCACGCCCCAGTTTAGTCCTATCCCCTTCCGCCTACATCCAACCAAACGACAAGAACACGTTGAGACCCCGGATCCGGAAACAGCAATCAGACCCGCACGATACTCTCAAGGCCCGATGGAAACAACCCAATATGCCAGTCCGTAATATCTTGGCCCAGCAGCGGAACAAATTTAATATGCTGCTTACCTATGGCAATGAAAATCATCAAACAGCAAACCTGTGCTTTTAATGCAAAATATTTTAGCTTTAAGTAAGATTTAGTTTCAGCTCGTAGTCGACAGCGAGGATAAAAATTTTGCTTTTAGTTATTAAGATACTTTAGGAAGTAAGCTACCAGATATAATTGGCGCCGTTAAACATTGAATTGTATTTGTGCCGTGTCAAATAAACTATAGATGAAGAAAAAAAAAACATTCACGTTTCTGTTTAAAAGGCGTCGTACACAAATTACGTAACGCTAAAAATCTTAATTTCAGACTCCCTCCCCCCCTATGTAACAATAAGAAACGTTCAAAATGACTCCCCTCCCCTAAAATTACGTAACGATGAACAACCTAACCCCCCTTCAAATTTTCAATTTTGAGCAAATTTTTCAGTTACGTAACTGTCTTAACTACCCCCCCCCCCTCCTCCCTATGTAACGATAAGTAACGCTGACTCAACCCCACTCCCCCCCCCCTTCATGCGTTACGTAATTTGTGTACGACGCCAAACTTACCGACTTGTCCCTTGAAATATGAGCTTAGTGATTGAAGATAATTGCATGTCTTATGAAAATCAGGACAAATGCTAGAACATGAAAAATAAATCAGGATGCCCAAATATGGTCTCAAAATCAGTACATGTCCTGCTAAATCAGAACGGATGGTATTCCTACCTTTTACGATCTAATCGATGCGATATTCCTAAATAAGTGAACATCATATATTCAACTGACTAAACCGATTTGCGTTCGATCGAAAATACGATACGAATCATCCAAAACAAAAAAAAAATCACAGGAGGGTTGTGTGCAAAGCCACGACCGCAAGGTTGAAGTAGAACACTTTTACAAGAAAGATAACCCGGCTGCTTGCGTGTCAGTAATATACCGCTTGTATCACAGTATCAACAAATCGTAATAAACATCACACTGCTGTGCATTTGCAGCAGCATCAAACCTCAGTTGCAGTTTATTAATAATCATTTATAATGCTCTTCCAAATACATTTAGTAGCCTTTAGAAAGGCCGATTGCTGCAATTGCAATTTTCATTCAATTATTGCATAAATGCTTCATGGTCAGATATACCCGCTGCAACTGCTACGCTAATCGTAGCCAAGCCACAGTTGTGGCCGCTATACGCTGCCATTGGTATCCGCTGTCCCTGCATCACCTGGCCCAGCTGCTATCGATGCTGAGATCCGCTGCAACTAGTGCGCTATGTATTGCTACGCCACAGCTGTGGCCGCTATCTGCTATCGCTGGTATCCACTGCACGGCTACTGCTGCTGCTAAGAGATGACTGCTGTTTTCGCTGTTTAGAACTATTATGAACGGCTTCGGCTAAAACATGCCCTTACCCTTACTAACACGCAGAGAATCCAGAGTAAGAATCCCCAGGATACCGATTAACACGGTGACGGAATCGTGAAATGAATCGCAAACACGCAGGAGGATTACCACTCACGATTCTTATTCAAGAATCCTAGAGCCACATACAGGGCATTCCTGAGGATAATTTTTTAGGAATTCTTTTGAAGGACGCTCACGAATACAATGTGAGGAATCCTAGAGAATCTATGCGAATCGTATGTGTTCGTCCGGGTATATAGGCCTAAAAGCATATTTTCAATTGCAAGGTATATGATTCTGTCGACCGTGCTTGGAAAGCAAGCATATAACGACCAATCAGAGGTCGAATTTTTCGTTTTGACAAGGCTTAACTATTTTCAATAGTACAATAGTTTGAATAATAAGATTACAATTATCTTCATTTGGGGAGAATCTTAGGAGATTTTCCAATCTATTGCTGCAAGAACGAAGGAAATCCGTCGAATACTAACCGATTTATTAGCATTTGAAATTGAACATATTTTTCACTTTTTTCGGTTTTAGATTTTCATTTTACATCCCTATGTAGCCGAACTTCCTGAGAGAAGTATTCTACTTCAAAAGTAGACAACTACAACAGAATTTGATTGCATCCCGCACAGAATGTCTGCTTGTGTTGATGCCAGAAAATTATTAACCTTCAATTTTTTTTTATTTGCCTTGAAAAAAGCATTTTGCGGTTCAAAATCGGTTGCTAATTACAACCTTTGAGCTGCCCTAACATTGGGGGAATTAAGGTACACGGACAACATGCACTGTGGAAGCTATTTCACATTCAGTAAATTCGACGGGTGCGACAAATTTAAATTGCTAGCATGCAACACAGAATGCTTGCTTGCGTTGACAAAAAATATTAACTCTCAATGACTTGTTTATTTGCCTTGTAAAAGGCATTTTGATGTTCAAAATTGGATTCCCTGATGGCAAGCTTCATGCTGCCCCAACACGGGGGGAATAATGGCAGTCTGGCGTCACACGCTGAGAAGAACCGCGCTGCTCCTGAGACGTGATGACACAGGGCAAGTGATTTGTTTAATTTGAAGGCAACCACAGGCGCAACCCGCTGCTATGGTCTGTTACTACTGAGTGCCGATATCTGCTGTTACTGCTGTTAACGTTGTGGACGGTCCATCCAGTTCACCTTCCGACTAATGAATGTAGCTAGTTTTCCCAGAAACACTCTTTTATAGCCGAAGGGTGCTACGTAATAGGACACGCCTTTCAGTTCAGGTTTACCATTTCCTTATGTTCTTTAGACGGATTATTCCACAATTCGCATTTGATTTCTGTATCCAGCGAATAAACACCGATGGTGATCTCACACACGCAACGATTTTAACCCGTATCTTATTGCGGTTTGTAACATCAAGCGATTTCGTTTGCTCGCTGTTGCGTGTTGCATCATGTTGCAATTTGGCAACTGGGAGACGACGAAATTCTGTTACTGTTGATTGATTGAATCGACTTCATATTAGCTCTGCATAGTTGAACTAACTGTCTTTGTGAATGCGGTCTAACAGGGCAGTTTGTTATTCAAAGTTGGTTATGCTGATCGCAGCCTTTGAGCTGCCCCTACAGTGGGGAGTTTACTAAATAAAGTAAAAGTAAAAATTAGACAACTACAACAGAATTTGATTGCATCCCGCACATAATGTCTGCTTGTGTTGATGCCAGAAAATTATTAACCTTCAATTATTTGTTTATTTGCCTTGAAAAAAGGATTTTGCGGTACAAAATCGGTTACTGATTAAAACTTTTGAGCTGCCCTAACATTGGGGGAATTAAGATACACGGACAACATGCACTGTGGAAGCTATTTTACATTCAGTAAATTCGACGGGTGCGACAGATTTAAATTGCTAGGATGCAACACAGAATGCTTGCTTGCGTTGACAAAAATTATTAACTTTCAATGACTTGTTTATTTGCCTTGAAAAAGGCATTTTGATTTCCAAAATTGGATTTCCTGATGGCAAGCTTCATGCTGCCCCAACACGGCGGGAATAATGGCTGTTTGGCGACACACGCTGAGAAAAACCGCGCTGCTCCTGAGACGTGGTGACCAACCACAGGGCTAGTGCTGCTGCTAAGGAAGGACGACTGCTGTTGTCGCTGTCTAGAACTATTATGAGCGGCTCCGGCTGAAACAGGCTCTTATATAGCTCAAATAGCATGTTTTCAATTGCAAGGTATATGATCCTGTCGACCGTGCTTAGAAAGCATGCATATAACGACCAATCAGAGGTCGAATTTTTCGTTTTGACAAGGCTTAATTATTTTCAATAGTACAATAGTTTGAATAATAAGATTACAATTATCTTCATTTGGGAAAAATCTTAGAAGATTTTCCAATCTATTGCTGCAAGAACGAAGGAAATCCATGGAATACTAACCGATTTATTAGCATTTGACATTGGACATATTTTTCACTTTTTTCGGTTTTAGATTTTCATTTCACATCCCTATGTAGCCGAACTTCCTAAGAAAAGTATTCTTCTTCAATGTAAATAAAAATACAAATAATTGATAGGGCATCATCACCATCCCAATTAATTTTTGGTATGGAAAAATAATGTTTACATCAATATTATTCACAAACACTCGAAATAATAATGTACCCGAAAAAGTCCTCGGAGGTTAAAGATAGGAATAGTACGAAAGTTTTGTGTCGTTGTTGGGCATCAACATAATATGACAAAACGATTGAATTCATTTTTTTATCTCACCTGTTCATCGCGGTCAAATGCACCATCTTCACTTTGGTGTATAATTTCTATGAAGCTCCTAAAAATGAAAATGTAAGAGTATTCAAATATCATACAACATATTGCAGTATCTACTTACCGTTGTTTTCTGGCAAATGATCTAAGCCAAATTTGTGAATTGAAGTAGCTGTCTTTCCCGGCAATTCATTGATGCGGAACCACAATTACCCAGTGATGGGCACCATTCCGCTAATTCGCTAATTAGCGACGTTAAAATTCAGTTAGCGATTTAGCGATTTCGCTAATTTTTGAGCTGGTTAGCGAAACTGTTATCGTCGCTAAAATTTTGGCCTTCGAAACGCTAATCGCTTATTCGCTAAATTTTGTAGAGAAGCGACAATAGAAATATTTAGAAAAACTGTGAATTGCTGATGGCGTACGTGAATTGATTCGAAAGATGAACATACTTTACTGCGAAAGTTACTTTTGTCAGTTTTTTTACCCTAGAATGGAGTTCCAACTATCGTACAAGCCACAGGAGCATTTTGAAGAACAAGCACAAGGTCAAGATAAAATTTTCGGCACACCAAGAACTTTGGTAAATTGCAATGCGCTTGAAATTATGACAACTTTGGTTCTACTTTTTCGATTCAGATAATAACTGAATTTTTATGAAAACATTCCTAAGAGTATCTGTTTTCAATGCAAGCTAAATAAGTTTTGTTTTTCTTGTTTTTACAAAATCAAATATGAATTCCGTTTCGTGAACCTCTTATTGTAAATACTTAGCTTTAAAAAGTAATTGTTTTCGTTTGTTTAACCAAAAAAAATCAAAGTGGTCCAAATCTTACAAAACACGAGCAATAAATAAAGCGATATGACTATTTACATATTAGAAAGTTAGCGATTAGCGAAAGTTCCGCTAATGTGGGATTAGCGTTTAGCGTTTAGCGATTATCGAGCTAAATTTTCCGGTTAGCGGTTTAGCGATTAGCGTCGCTAATTACCGCAATTACCGCTAGCTAGCACTCCTTAAATTGAAATACGTTTACTACAGTTAGTGACTTGAATAATTTAAGATCATATTGATAATTACCTTGCTTCACGGAAACTGTATTGAATATTTGGAGAAAACTTAGTCAAAATCGGTGAACAACAACACAATAATACTGCAGACTGAAGCCGCGGAGACTGAGGGCATCTTCAGCGGTGGTCCAAATCGTTGTTTTGTTCTATTTTTTTGGAACAAACTCAAATTCACTGCTGCACCGGTGGTGTAAATATTGTTGTATACTAGATCTAAATTTGAAAAAAATTGAAACTGGTATACGTTTTGGTCTATTTTTGTCACTTTTTGGAACAACAAATAGATCGTTCTGAAACCCTTTGTACGCTACCAATAGGTGGGTAAAATGTCATATTTTAATTGAATACCTCATTTCTAGCTATTTTCATATAAGCGTTTCGCGAGTGTTGGGGAATAAACAAAACAAAGATTTTTTATGACAATTCACAATTCATTTTTGTGGTTTTTCTGAAGAAGAAAACGAACAGGTTTGTCGTTTTTGGCTTCAAGGAAACCGACCAGCAAAAGGGGGAACTCTGGAAGACCATAACCGTAGGCTCAACTACTTGGTTTGCAACCACCAGGATGACAAATATGTTGGCTGTTCGCCTTAATTGTATTGGGACTAGAGGAGAACTTAAGAGGCCAGAAAAATGTTCCTCGAAGACACTGAACTGAAAACGTTCAAAATGCTGGGGTGACATTGAGCATTTTGTTTCGAGCAACTCGAACAAAACTAAATGATCGCTGGGGGGCGTTATGTTTCGTTTTTCGTATTTTTTGAATTGGCGGGTTAGATGAGCCGCAGGACAAATGACAATGACTGCTCCTTTTAAGCTTGAAGCATAACTGGCAGTATGTGACCTACTCGAAAATAGCGAAAATTGTTCGAATCAAGCTGCGCAATGCCACCCAATATCCTCAAAACCCAAACCAAATTTAAGGAACTGCAAGATTTTGAAAGATTGATGAGACGAAAACGGAAGATGAACACCTATGCGATCAAATATTTTTCGCTATCCTCCGTAACCCTACTTGTAGCAGGAATTTTTCGATCATACCAATCCATGCTGAGAAATGTCACTGACGCTCGGGTCAAACCGTCAAATCCATAAAGTCTTGTGGATATAAAGTGTCTTGCCAAAGTAATCGTTTAATGTGCGTAAAAATTATCGAATTTCCGTTTGTTAAATATTGAGTGTTTTTTATTATAACAAGTCTCATTAACTGATAGCATGGGGTATTGAATTGTTGACAGTGTGACAGATGTCAGCGGTTTAAAACAACAAGATATACAACACCGGTGCGGAGAACGAAAAATTGGTCTATGTTAGCTGGTTCTATTCAGATTTCGCTGGTGTAAATCTAGTATAAAGTTGTTTCAAAAATAGACCACCGCTGAAGATGCCCTGAAGGTGAAGACTGAACAGATACTGACAGCGACATAATAATGATCAGGGATGCCAGAGGATTTGAACTGAACAGCAACAACAGTTTTATGCGCAATTCTCAGAATATACAAGAAGCTTATTTGTCATAGAAATATGGGAAAATATATGGTAGATTTCTACAACATAGAAAAGATCAATTCAGGCTGGTCGATTGAATTGGCCGGCCGATCGATTTATCACAAAAGAATAGATTGATTCAGTAAAAGACTTTTTCCTGAATCTTGCCCAATGCTATCATCTTCAATTACTTAGTAACTGTAAATGTTGCTTTTTATCGAGCTGCATTTGTTTGAAAATTAAAACAGTAAAAATAAAAAAAATAAAAAAAAATATTTATGAAAAGTATAAACGGAGCATTACTTTTCACAGAAACGTTAGAAATAAATTCGATGAGTTAAAACAATTTCTTTTAACAGCAGTTAAGGGAGAAAATACCAATGCCGGCGTGCGGTATGACAGTTGCTTACATCCGCACACGCAATTAAAACCAAGATTTGCAGACTATTCTGTCGATCTGGCATGCCTGGTTATGTCAAATCAACCGGTACGCTTTGTTTAGAGGTGAGTGCAAAAAGCTTATGTTTCAACAGTTATGCAATGCCTGTTCAACATTTAATAGACCAAAACGTTTAGAATCATATTCACTTCAAACACAGTACACGTCATATTACAGATTAGCTCATATCATTCATCGATGACCGCCGAGCAATAGATCGCAAGTTCGAATCTCAACAGAAACCCAACAAAAAAGGATGGTTTTAAGAGGGTGGTATTGCCTTCTAATATAAATTAAAAATTTACCCATATCATTTCCACTAGCAAAAAAATTAAAAAAGCTGATAATAATAATTATGGTAAAAAAATTCAAACTTTTTTTTGCATTTTGTTTGTGCTAAAAGAGCTGGATTAATGTCGATCAAGCTTTTTTTCCACGCTACTATTCAGCATGAGCTGTATGAGTATGTTCTAATGCGCGAAATAAAAGTTTGCAAACATTATTAATAAACACGCGTTTAACAAAAGCATTTCAAAAGTCGGGCAAAGGCTTAACAGATGTTTAATAAATATTTTATTCAACTGGTCGAACACATACAGAAAAGTAGCCTGATAGACTTTTTCCGGTGCATTTGTTCAACGCTGGTTTAACAAGTGTTGGATGAAATGTTCTGCTGTTGTTGTTCAAGACCCTCTTCGCCGCTCCTGAACAACTGTGTGTCGGATAATTTCTCCAAATTCAACTGAACAACCGTTGAACAGAAGTTTTCTATTTTCCATCTCGATTGTTGTTCAACTGTAGCCTAATGAAAGTGGTTGAGTAAATGTTTACGCAACAATAATTGTTCCTTGGGTTATTACATTATTTTGGTTTGTGCTCATTGTGACTATAAATTAAATTGAATATATCTCAACAGATATCTGGTTTACTAATAAAAGTCAGACATAGAATAATAAACTCTCAGCCGGTAATTTTTGTTTTTAAAGACAAAACCGTAACATCATGCGGGAAGTATTTTTTATTCACGCAGAGCATAAAATTCATGTCATCACTGAAGTCATATTCAAGAAATATGAAGCCGTCCAAATGCGCTACAAGGTATCTAGTAATTTGTTTGTAGGAAAAAATTTTACGCATCTTTTACGCACATCAAAATGTGGTTATATTTGCAGCGCACAAGGTTAAAGACAACTATCACTTTTTGTCTTTCGTTTCGGAGGGCATAGCAATTTCTGTCAAAACTAAAGCTCTGAAGCTCTATCTTACAGGCCAAATGTTCTATGCTACTCGACTTGTAAAAATTTTCAAGCGTTTTTTCGGATTTCTCTGTGTCAGAGGACTCCTCTTCGCACACCGTAGTGTATTTAAATGTTTCATTTGCTTGGTTTGTTCTAGAGTTGTGCAGAAATTTATGTTTCATTTGTATGGGACCCCTCCCTTCCAGAAGAGGGAGGGGTCTCAAACTATCATAGGAACCTTTATCGGTACCAAAAACCCCTACATGCAAATTTTCACGTCGATCGGTTCGGTAGTTTTCGGGCCTATATGGATCAGACAGACAGACAGACTTGACTGCATTTTTATATGTAAAGATTACAACATCAATTTTTTAGAACCTTAAAATCGAATATACATTTATTGGATCGAAGAGTTCATGAAAATCTATTTTTACAAATAAAAAATTGAATGAGAAAGGCTGGGTCTGACCGCTAGGTGGAATAATTTAGGTTTTTCAGATAGTTCATTGCTATCACTAGGCTGACCAGATATCATGATGATGATGATGATGATGATGATGATGGTCCCGCCACATATCCCTACAAAGGTTTGAGCTGGACGATTTATCTATAGATAATTAATGTAATCACAATTTCAATCAGTTATACAAAAAAAACGAACTGATTCCATTTCCAGATATAAACTTCTTCAAAAACTGTTTACTTGATTCACATCGGTAAAGACGTGAATTGCTGTAGAGCTACACAAAGCTAGCACAGGGTTTTCATGACCTTCAGTCAGACTAACCACAACTACTTCATGTATATTCTCTAAGCATTCAAATAACAATTTCATCCGCGTTTCTAGTGTTATATCTATGAAAATCACTTCCTCTTTCAATTCGATCACACAAATATTGAGGTAGCAAACCATTAATTATTTTAAAAATGAACACCATAGACAAATAAACAATTCGTTGCTTCACGGATAACCATTGCAAAGCGTCCAACATAAAAGCAGAGGAAGTTAATCTATCACAATTTAAAATCAAACGCATTATTCTATTCTGCAAACGCTGTAACCTCAATAATTGTGTGTTATTGGCCAAATACAAAAAGGTAGGGCAAAAATCCAAATGGGGCGAGATGATTGACTTGTATAGCTGTATTTTACTACTAATTGTTAATTCGTTTTTCAAACGGCATAATATTCCATACTTCTTGGCAATTTTCTTGATAACATTGTCAATGTGAGCGTTGAACTTTAGGTTGTCATCAATAATAACGCCACGATATTTAATCTCCCGAACGCGACCAATTGTCTCATCATCTATTATAACAGAGACATCGTCATTTACCACGGTGCGCGAGAAAATCATAAATTTAGTTTTATCAATATTCAATTTCAATTGCTTATACTTCAGCCATCTGCTTAGAGAACGTAAATCTTCATTAAAGTGTGAAACAGCTTCTTCTAAATTTTTAGCTGCAATGAACAACACGGTGTCATCGGCAAAATGATCTTTGTCACAGAAACGTAAAACTCGCCGCATGTCATTTATATACATAATAAATAAAAGGGGCCCTAATACACTTCCCTGTGGAACTCCAAGATCATTCTCCACGGGACCAGATACAGAATCATTAAAAACAGTCCGTTGAGTTCTGTCAGACAAATAGCTTTCAAACCATCTGAATGCAGTACTAGAAATTCCAAAGCGCTTGATTGTGTTCAACAATAAGGGCCTAGAAATTGTTTCAAAAGCGCGTTTCAGATCCAAAAATACAGCAACTATTGTGTCTCTATTTTTTAAGTTATCTTTCCATTTTGCAAGAACTAAATTCAACGCGGTTTCACACGAATGGCCTTCCCGGTAGCCAGATTGTTCCGGAATTAATAACGAGTTACTATTTAAATATTCTAACAGCTGACAACAAGTTACAATATCTTTTCTAACGTGTGTAACATATTGATGGGACGAAACTCTTCGGCTTTAATCGTTCCAGCAACCTTTTGAATCGGAACAACCAACGATTCTTTCCACACTTTAGGCACGTGCCCAGTTAGCAATGATTCATTAATAAGGTTCAGCAGATTGTGACCAATAACATTAAAGCAACCTTGAATAACCCTAGCATTTACATTGTCTACGCCAGCCGTTTTACCTAATAAAAAACAAATATTTTTAAGGTCATCCATTGTGATTGGGTGAAAACCATCAAATCTACTATTAACGTTAGTCGGCTGTTTTATTTCATTATTGATTGATCAATGAAACACTATTGATGAAATAATCATTAAACTTACTAGCAATTATTTGTTCTGTTTGTTCTAATGTGCCATCAAAAGTTATGGACCGCGGTTTACAATTACTAGGTTTTAATAAAGATTTCAAAATTTTCCATAACTCTTTGCTGTTGTTTTGATGCTGAGTAATCTTTCTCTGGATATATTCACAACGCGTCTTTTTTAACGCTTGTGAATATTTATTACGCGCGATTGTGTACTCATTCCAATGACTCTGACTATTTGATCTACAAAACTTTTTGTACAATTTATCCCTCTTGCGCTTAAGACGCAAAAGATCCAAATTGTACCAGCTGTTCGCGTTCTTTAAGGTTACAAATTTATGTTCAACTAATTGATTCGTACACGTTTTCAAAATACTAGTAAGAACAGCTGCAGAATCATCTAAATTACCGGACGCGATTGGAGAATCCAAGCTTCTTTCAACAAGATTCGAAACAGCCTGTTTCGAATATTTTCTCCAGCATTTCAATTTTTTTAAATCATTTTTCTCACTCAAGTTGTCTAATACAGTGATCACTAATGTCTCATGATCGGTTATTTTCATATCAGAATCCGTTACTGAACAAATGGAATCCAAATTGGAATAAACATAATCAATCAAAGTTCTACTTCGCTGGGAAATACGTGTAAGTTCATTAACGCTTTGTTTTAAGTTGAAAGATTCTACTAAACGCTTCAAATGTTTCGAATTTGTATTAACTCGCCAGTTGATATTAAAATCGTCAGTCAATATATTTAGTTTACTATAATCGAGAAATTCATCAAGCCAATTTTCCAATATTTCAAGGAAACGGTGATCACTAGCATTGGGAGAATGATACAAAACACCAAAATTACCCACCTTCATACCACGTACTACTGTTATGCCCAAGAACCAATTGCCATCCTTCGCTTCGTTTCGGCAAAGCTCGAATTGAACTGATTCTCTGACATAAATAGCAACACCGCCCGTTTGTCCAGAATGTGATAAACAAGCAGCCACATTATATCCAGGAATACTATATTGATCATATGCTTCAATATCGACAATATGAGTCTCTGATAAGAACACTAAAAGTGGACGTTTATCTTCAACAATCTGACGTAATGCAACGTAGTTTGTTGTCAACCCCGCAATATTCAAATACAAAAATTCAAACTTATTCACATTCTTCTTGGAATTTGTTTGCTATTTATTGAAACACAAGCTGCTTTTCTTTTGATTGAATAATCTTTTATATATCAAGCATTCTGAACTAAATGCGGCATGGTTGACGTCCAAATTCATGTTACGCTCTTTATTCGTCTTTAAACAACTAACGCATTTCAAAACAGTAGACGTGCATTCAGATGTTTTGTGTTTTAGGCTACACCTGGAACACGTATCACAATTTTTGCAATCCATGCTCTTGTGCCCAAATTCTCCACATTTGAAGCATCTCAAAACATTTACCGCGGGAAATACTAAGCACCGATCAAATTCTACATTTACTTGCTTAGCAGATAACAAGCTGTTATACGTTTCCAAATCAACCTCTATTACCGCGCTATACTTGTTATACCGAAAGCGTGGATTTTCATACGAGTTTATTACTTTTACATCATTAATTTTGATACCTTCATTTTGACTCTTTAAAAAGTCAATGAAAACATCAGGAGAAAGTTTCTCGCTCATGCCCACTATTTTCAATCTCGGCACCGACGTGGGAACAACAGCACTGTAGTTTTCACCCAGATTGCTTTCAATGCCATTTTTCAACTTATCAATATTTTCGCCAACAGCGCATTCAACAATAATGGAACCATCTTTACCGTTCCTAAAATTACTCACTTTGTGTGTTTTTGGATCTAATTTTGTTTTCAAAAACTTCCGAGTTTCCTCGCAAGCTTGTTTGGACTCTTTCGGTTTGATCACAATGACCGGACGAGTCTTATGTTTAACGGGCTTAAAACCATCATTAATATTATTATTATTACTAATACTCGTTTTAATACTTTTACGGCGACCCTTCACGACTTGCGCAAAAGTCACGCCGTCATCAAAAACATCATCACTATTATCGTCATCAATTCTACGCTTCTTGCCGATTTGGTCCGATTCAGAAGGAACCGTCCCATTCCGCGCGCGGGCATCATTAATTGCAGCTTTATTTTGACGCGTATTTAATTCCAAAACCGAATTGTTCAATTTATCAAATTTCTCACAAAATAATTTTTCAAGAGATTCATTTACATTTAATCTCAACTGTTCCATACCATCTGGGCCGATATTTGATCCCGCATTTCAATGACCGAATCAGAGAGAGAAGATAATTTCTTCATCTCTTCTTCAATACGCTTGATGTCCGGTATCAAATGTTGCCCACCACAACACTGGTTTGATAAACATTCGTCACACTTGAAGCAAAGATTATCATTATCTGTAACTATCTTTGCCGTTGCCTTGGTGAGTCCAGTACACTTGTAGTGAAACAAACGTGCACAGTTGAAGCCCACACATTTCAACGGCAAATCCGATAGGACAATTGCCGTACCACAGCCAGAGCAAATCATCGCACACAACACACGTTAACACGGGACGCTATACCAATAGACATGCAGAGAAACAAGAGACAGAGGCAAAAAAAATGATCGCCACCACCGCTGCTTTGAAAGCGTCGGGAGGGATTTTATTTTAACAAACTTTAACGCGAACTTGCTGCTTAAAGCAACTGTTCTTGTACTTAGCCTTTTGTAGATTCACTACCGACACACGTTAGAATATATCTACCGTGAATCACTTCACTATTTCACACGTAAATTAACAATTATGTATCACCACAAAATAACATCAACTACTCTGTTCGCCATCAAAAGAGAACCATCATGCCTTATAGTGTGCAGTAGGGCGGTTCGATTTGTAGGGGATCAAAAAATCGCTTAGGCACATATGATTTTCGGATTAAGATACTTTGCTGAAGACGAATACACCCGACTTTGCAGTGTTCGTTTGGTTTTTCTGGTTTCAGACTCTGCGTCACTCTATTTATTCACTCTGGTTCTACAGTGTGCGTGGGAACAGTAGAAACGGAGCGTCCGTGCGTGGTAGCCGTTGTGGTAGCATACCAGCGGTGCTCGCCTGACTGGTCGAAATAAAAATATTACATATGATGTAACAGAGTGATATACGATTTTATGTTCAAAAGGACGCCAACTGCAAACGCCATCTGCAATGAGAATGGCTCAGAAATATGTGTAATTGTGTATGTATGCGCTGAAGACTCAGGACCGAATCCCATGCGAAGCAGGAGAAAACAAAAATCCAAAAACAAAAAAAAAAACATTTTTTCCTAGAAACTTCATTTGTGCGGAAAAATAATAGCCATTTCACTGATTTTTGTCATATAAAGTGCCAAAAATGGTGATTTTTTGATATTTTTTTATATTTTTCTATGGGAGACCCCCTAGGGGGGTCCCAGGGGGGTAACACTAGCATGGGTGGGTCAGCCCTCCAAAGTTAGTGGGGGTCGGTCATACATTTGGACTCGATTGGGTCACTCTAAATGGGTCAAAACCGGATTTTTTGAAATTTGACCTTTTGGGTACCTACACGTTAGTACAAGGGACATCAGAATTCATTTTAGAGGTATGGTTTCTTGAGAAAAGTATCTTATTTTGATCCCTAAAATCCGAAAATCATATGTGCCTAAGCGATTTTTCAATCGACCCACCCTAGTGCAGTGATCGATGTGTCAAGCAGAAAAAGTTGTAATTGCCTGAATTTTTAGTATTGTTTCAAAACACTCTGACTTGAAAGTCAGCATAGGTTTCAAAACTGCCAGGTACCTTATCAAAACTATTTTAAACGTGTTACCAAAAAAGTATACTTTCTCAATGAATAAATAAAAAGTACATGGTTCGTTCTCGTTGAACACATAACTGAGAAATGTTACTCTTGTTTTTAGGGGACACAAAATTTTACAATGTCAAAAACAAGTTCAGATTATAGCATAAAAGTAATTCTGACTTTGCACTTAACGAATTTACATGGTAGAAGAAAAAAAAAGGTTAGAAAGAACGAGAAATAAGAGAACGAGGATGATTACGAATAACTTAATTGAGTAAAAAGAAAACTATTTGTTTGTTGCATTACAAAATTCCATTCTAACTGTTGATTGGGTGAAAGAAAAATAATTTTTGGTTTGTTTCAAACAGGGCCGGATTTAGATGGTGGGGGGGCCCGGGGCAAATTTGTTTGTGAGGCCCTCTTTTCTTAAAACATTTAGAGGTAACGTTCTGAAAGGTGCAAGCAAAAAAAAAGGTCACCCCGGGATTAGGGGGGCCCCTTGAATCGGGAGGCTCGGGGCATTCACCCCCTTCGCTCCCCCCCCTTAAATCCGGGCCTGATTTCAATGGGGCCGTATATATGGGGAGAAGGGGAGGAGGGGGGGTTGTCAAAAGACCACGGAAAATCACGTGGGGGGTGTGGGGGTTAACGAATAGACCACGTAGTCTTTTTTCTGACTTATAATTTATTATTTCCCCTAAGTCAGGACAAAGCTTTCATAATTTTTTAATTAATAAATTTATTTGACACGACTCGATAATCAATAAGTGTCACGGGAGGTTTGCGAGTTGTCAGCAATTAACTGTAATCAAATTTTTGAAACATAATTCAAATTTTTCCGAAAGAAGAAAATATTTTTTTTTTGGTTTTAAACAGGCTTTGCCTTATATGGCATTTACTTCTTTAGAATAATAGTTCTATTTTGTAATGCGTCGGGATTTATGACATTTTTCCTGGAAGTATATTTCAATACAGTCAGGTTTTTTTTACGCGGTTTTTTATACGCGGTTTTTTTACGAGGTTTTTTTACGCGGATTTTTGAATTAACGCGGTTTTTTTTACGCGGATTTTTGAATTAACGAGGTTTTTTTAACGCGGATTTTTAAATTAGCGCGGTTTTTTTTACGCGGATTTTCGAATTAACGCGTTTTTTTACGCGGTTTTTTTTACGAGGTATGTATCCCCGCGTAAAAAAAAACCTGACTGTACTCAACGACCGGTAAAAAAATCAACGTCTTGGTCTTAAAACAATATATAAGATCTGGATGTTCGTGAACTGAAGGAAGAAAGAAAGATGTTTATATTTTGTTCGACATTCAAAAACTTTGTAATTTAAAAAAACCTAAATTAATCCACCTAGCGGTCAGACCCAGCCTTTCTCATTCAAACTTTTATTTGTAAAAATAGATTTACATGAACGTTTCAATCCGTTTCAATTTCCAACAAGTGTATATTCACTCTTTAGGTGCCAAAATATTGATGTTGTAATCTATGCATATAAAAATGCAGTCCGGTCTGTCTGTCTGTCTGTCTGTCTGAGCCATATAGGCTCGAAAAGCAACGAACCGACGTGAAAATTTAAATGTAGGGGTTTTTGGTGCCGATAAAGGTTCTTATGATAGTTTGAGATTCCTCCCTCTTATGGAAGGGAGAAATCCTTTACAAATGAAACATAAATCTCTGCACAACTCAAGAACAAACCAAGCAAATGCAACCGAATCTGGCATGTGGATGTTTTAAGTGGTAACAAATATGTCAATAATAATTGGACGCCCCTCCCTTTTCTGTAAGGAAGGGGTTCCATACAAATGAAACAGAAGTTTTTGCACATCTCGAGAACTAATCAACTAAATGGAACCAAATTTGGCAGGTAAACGTTTTTAGTGGTAAAAAATATGTCCATAATGTTTCGACACCCCTCATTTTCTTGAAGGGAGGATAAATGGAACCATATTTGGCAGGTGAATATTTTTAGTGGTAACAAATATGTTCCATAATCGACCTCAGGCAACAGTTTGAATTGTAACTTCCGGTTTCTGGAAAACAGTCTGAAATGAATCATTCCCATTAAATATGAGTATCTCCGGAACCAGAAAGACGCACAGAAGCTAAAAATTGATAACAGACACAATCTTGAATTTTAAGATGGTGACTTCCGGTGTCTGGCAAACAGCCGGAAATGACCGAATACCTTTCAATATGCATGTTTTTGGAACCAAAACCACGCCCAAATGACAAAAATTGATTTCACAAGCAATTTTAAAGTACAAAATGACGACTTTCGGTTTCTGAAAAACAGCCCAAAGTGACCAAATACCACCCAATATGAGTATATCCGGAGCCAGAATATTGCAAGAAGCTTAAAATTGACCTCAGACCCCTTTATGAATTGTAAGATGGCAACTTCTGGTTTCTGGCAAACAGCCAAAAATGGCCGATTTCCGTCTAACGCTAACTGAGTATCTCCGGATCTAGAATGATACACAGCAGCTGAAATCGACCATAGACCCCATTTCGGATTCTAAGTTGGCTACTTCCGGTTCCTGGGAAACAGCCGAAAATGATCGAATAACACCCAGTATGGGTGTTTCTTCAACAAAAATGACGCTAAGAGGCCAGAAATTATCTTAAATATTATTTTGAAATCCAAGATGGCGATTTCCGGTTCATGAAAAACAGCCTAAAATAACCAAATACCATATACTAAATTTGTGGAGATCGGGTCAGCCATCTCTGAGAAAAGTGAGTGAGCTCAAGTAGTCTTCGGAATATGTTCCTTTTCATAGCTGGATTTCACATTACTGAACATAACAGGCAAAGTAATAGTCCGATTGCAAAACAAATCAATAGGGTCTTATGGGGCAACTAGACCTTCCATTTGAAACTGATTTTATGAGAATCGGTCCAGCCATCTCTGAGAAACATGAGTGAATTTAACAGTCTTCAGAACACGTTTCTTTTCATAACTTTTGAACCACAAGTTCAATCTTTATAAAATTCAAAATTTAAGAGTATTTCAGGTAGCCCGTTCATTGAAAACCAATTTTGTTCAAATCGGTTGAGTAGTTTTAGAGATAATGATGTTTCATGATTTTTACATTTTGATACATAACCCCTAAACTAAAAATCGGATTACAATAAAATTTAATAGAGTCTAATGGGACAACAAGACCTTTCATTTCAATTAATTTCATGAAAATCGGTCCAGCCATCTCTGAGAAAAGTGGGTGAGAATAAAAATCTGCACATACACACACACACACACATACAGAAAATGCTCAGCTCGTCGAGCTGAGTCGAATGTTATATGCCATTCGGCCCTTTGGAGCACTTTTATATCTTCAGTTTTGCAAGTGATTGCTATACCTTTCTAGGAGAAAGGCAAAAAAACTAAATTACAAATCCGATACCTGAAAATCACTTAAAGTAAGGTTTCACTTATTATCAAATAATATTTTTCTAGATGATAACTATAAGCGAAAAATTTATCGTTTATGATCAAACTGCTTAAACAAATTTTATTTATTTTGATACTCAACAACAAATTGAAAATCAATCTGAATATACTCAAAAGAATAGCGTATTTTAAATTACTTTCAGAGTAAGGAAATTATTATATTTGTTAAAGACAATGAAATATTATTAAAAATTAAACAACCATTTTCTATTTGTTATTTTTGTTTTTGAGAAAATGATATTACTGAAAATTCCATTTACAATTTGCGCAATAACTAATAATCAGTTTTCTTAAACCTTCATTTTTTTAAATAAATTTTTCATACTTTATTGCACATATATTTGCAGAATAATATCACAAAACAAAAGACCACGAAAGACCACGGAGGAGTAGGGGGTATAAAAGGGATCAAAAAATGACCACGTAGTTCAGGAATGGTCCCAAATGCATTTTATTATTTTTGGTGTCGCAGAAACTCACAAGGCATATTGTTTTAGGACAAAATTATTTTCTACAACCTTACCAGAGACACTAGTTATGCCAGTCAAACAAACTGATTTAGCTGAAAAAATAATTTTAATTTCCAATTGGGCACCCTGTGGGTAATTAAAAAATTTTTATAATCGAAACAGTTTGTTTAATTGGCATAGTGTTTTTGGCAAAGTTGTAGATAATAATATTGTCCTTCTAAAAACAAACATGTTGTAATTTATTTTTTTTTAAATCTATAACTGTTTTTTTATTCCTTCATCGCTTCGGTATTTTTTTTTGTAATTTTTATACAAAAAAATAAGATTTTTGAAAAATAAGCTTTTTGCCTTTCTCCTAGAAAGGTATAGCAATCACTTGCAAAACCGAAAGTATAAAAGTGCTCCAAAGGGTCGAATGGGATATAGCACTCGACTCAGCTCGACGAGCTGAGCATTTTCTGTATGTGTGTATGTGTGTATGTGTGTGTGTGTGTGTGTGTGCAGATTTTTATTCTCACTCACTTTTCTCAGAGATGGCTGGACCGATTTTCATGAAATTAATTGCAAATGAAAGGTCCCATAAGACCCTATTGAATTTCATTCTAATCGGATTTTTAGTTTAGAGGTTATGTATCAAAATGTAAAAATCATGAAACATCATTATCTCGAAAACTACACAATTTGAACGATTTGAACAAAATTGATTTCAAATGAGCGGGCTATTTAAAATACCTTTGACTTTTGAATTTTATGAAGATTGAACTTGTGGTTCAAAATTTATGAAAAGAAACGTGTTGTGGTCTTCAACACTTAATCTCACTCATGTTTCTCAAAGAGGGCTGGACCGATTTTCATAAAATCAGTGTCAAATGGAAGGTCTAGTTGCCCCGTAAGACCCTATTGATTTGTTTTGCAATCGGACTATTACTTTGCCTGTTATGTTTAAAAATGTGAAATCCAGCTATGAAAAGGAACATATCCCGAAGACTACTTTAACTCACTCACATTTCTTAGTGATGGCTGACCCGATTTCCACAAAATTAGTGTCAAACAAAAGGTCTAGCTGTCTCATAACACACTATTGAATTTTACTGTAATCGGACAGCAATACCGTCTGTAAAGTACCGAAATATGAAAATCACGAAACTTCATTATCTCAGAAACTACACAACCGATTTGATCAATATTATTACCAGATGAGCGGGCTAGTTAAGGGTTAACTGATGAATTATGATTGAACACGTGGTTCCGAAGTTTGGCTGCTCTATACGTTCCCATTTCATTTGATTATAATCGAACTTAAGCAACCGTTATGTATTAAATTGTTAAAAAAAACAACGAGAGTCTATTATCTCAAAGATTACATGACTTATTTGAACATAACTAGTGTTATACGAATGAGTCATCTCTCAAACTTACAAATAACAAACTTCATAACAATTTGATATGTGACTCAAAGTTTTTGGAAAGAAAAGAAATTCAAAGACTATTTAAAACTACACCTGCTTTGATCGATATATGTGGCCTCAACATAATTTTAATGTGGTATCGTACTATTTGAACTTTCCAAATTCATTGATTCCTTGCGATGTGTTTAAAGTCTGCAAATGCACGACGAATCGGCCATAGGATATGATCAAAGTCAAAAGACAAATCGTTTGAAATGTTTGTTTTTATCGAAATGACAACATCTTCAACTTTTGGCTTCTGTACATCGCCTTAATTCTGAATTTATTCATATTGGGTGGTATACGGTCATTCTCAGCAGATTTTCTGGCATCAATCTGACACCGGAAATACCCATATTGGGAGATATTTAGTTATTTTGGTTGTTTTCTACAAACTAAAAGTGGTCGTCTTTAAATTCAAAATGGTATCCAGGGTCAATGTTTGGTTTCTATGCATCATCTCGTTTACGGAAATATCCATATTGAGTATTATTCGGTCATTTTCGACTGTTTCCTAGAAGTTGCCATTTAGCAATTCAAAGTGATGCCTGAGGTTAATTGTTAGCTCATTGCATCATTCTGGTTCCAGAGATACTCATATTGGATGGTATTTGGTTATTTTAGGCTGTTTTTCACAAACCGGAAGTCGCCATCTTGGATTTCAAAATGGTATTTAAGATAATTTCTGGCCTCTGATTGTCATTCTGGTTGAGGAAACACTCATTTTCCGCTGTTTTCAGGAACCGGAAGTCGCCAACCGAGAATCTAAAATAGGATTTGTGGTCGATTTCAACTGCTGTGTATCATTCTAGATCCGGAGATACTCATGTTAGCCGAAAATCGGCCATTTTTGGCTGTTTTCTAGGAACCAGATGTTACCATCCTACAATTCATAATGGTGTCCGAGGTCAATTTTTAGCTTCTTGCAACATTCTGGTTCCGAAGAAACCCATATTGGGTGGTATTTGGTCACTTTTTGTCATCTGGGCGTAATTCTGTTTCCGAAAACCTTCATATTGAATGGTATTAGGTCATTTCCGGCTGTTTGCCAGATACCGGAAGTCATCATCTTAAAATTCAAGATTGTGTCTGTGATCAATTTTTAGCTTCTGTGCTTTTTTCTGGTTCCGGAGATACTCATATTTAATGGGAATTGTCCATTTCAGGCTGTTTTCCAGAAACCGGATATTGCCATCTTACAATTTAAAATGCTGTCTAAGGTCGATTGGTGGCTCCAGTGCATCATTACGATTCCGGAAATACCCATATTGGGCGGTCTTTGGTCGTTTGCCGCTGTTTTTCCGAAACCGGGAGTCCATTTTGGATTTCATAATGGCATTTGGAGACAATTTCTGGATTTTGAACGTCATACTGGTTAAGGGAACACTTATATTGGGTGGTATTTGATCATTTACAGCTGTTTTTCAGAAACCGGAAGTCGCCATCTTAGAATTCAAAATGGTATCTGTGGTCGATTTTAGCTCCTGTGTATCATTCTTGATCCGGATATTATTATATTGGGTGGAAATCGGCCACTTTTGGCTGTTTCCAAGAAACCGAAATGTGCCACCTTATTTTTTCGAACTGAATTTCTATTTTCAACAACGGCTTTTTCCCGTTAACACGCAAGTTCATTAAGCAGACAGTATGTGAGTAGAGAAAGAACGAAAATTAAGCGAACTGGAAATATGATACAGATTTGGAAAAATATACCGCATCCCGACGGGACTTGAACCCGCAATCTCCCTGTCTCCGGCATGGTGTTTTGACCAATTAAACTACGGGGGACGGTGGTACTGTTCCACAATCTATATCGTATCACATTCCGCTGTCGACTTATTCTATTGCTCATCCCTAACTACACACACTGCTGTGCAAGCGTTATTTATAGACTGAAAGGAATGTCTCATCACACACAGAAGAGTCAGCTGATGCTGATAACTCTTATAGACCTGTGTGATCGAGACCAAAGTCAGTCTGTGTCGTGCTTGCAAGTGCGACACAACTACGGAAGGTGCTCCGTACGGCTAATTTTTTCGAACTGAATTTCTATTTTCAACAACGGCTTTTTCCCGTTAACACGCAAGTTCATTAAGCAGACAGTATGTGAGTAGAGAAAGAACGAAAATTAAGCGAACTGGAAATATGATACAGATTTGGAAAAATATACCGCATCCCGACGGGACTTGAACCCGCAATCTCCCTGTCTCCGGCATGGTGTTTTGACCAATTAAACTACGGGGGACGGTGGTACTGTTCCACAATCTATATCGTATCACATTCCGCTGTCGACTTATTCTATTGCTCATCCCTAACTACACACACTGCTGTGCAAGCGTTATTTATAGACTGAAAGGAATGTCTCATCACACACAGAAGAGTCAGCTGATGCTGATAACTCTTATAGACCTGTGTGATCGAGACCAAAGTCAGTCTGTGTCGTGCTTGCAAGTGCGACACAACTACGGAAGGTGCTCCGTACGGCTAATTTTTTCGAACTGAATTTCTATTTTCAACAACGGCTTTTTCCCGTTAACACGCAAGTTCATTAAGCAGACAGTATGTGAGTAGAGAAAGAACGAAAATTAAGCGAACTGGAAATATGATACAGATTTGGAAAAATATACCGCATCCCAACGGGACTTGAACCCGCCATCTCCCTGTCTCCGGCATGGTGTTTTGACCAATTAAACTACGGGGGACGGTGGTACTGTTCCACAATCTATATCGTATCACATTCCGCTGTCGACTTATTCTATTGCTCATCCCTAACTACACACACTGCTGTGCAAGCGTTATTTATAGACTGAAAGGAATGTCTCATCACACACAGAAGAGTCAGCTGATGCTGATAACTCTTATAGACCTGTGTGATCGAGACCAAAGTCAGTCTGTGTCGTGCTTGCAAGTGCGACACAACTACGGAAGGTGCTCCGTACGGCTAATTTTTTCGAACTGAATTTCTATTTTCAACAACGGCTTTTTCCCGTTAACACGCAAGTTCATTAAGCAGACAGTATGTGAGTAGAGAAAGAACGAAAATTAAGCGAACTGGAAATATGATACAGATTTGGAAAAATATACCGCATCCCGACGGGACTTGAACCCGCAATCACACAGGTCTATAAGAGTTATCAGCATCAGCTGACTCTTCTGTGTGTGATGAGACATTCCTTTCAGTCTATAAATAACGCTTGCACAGCAGTGTGTGTAGTTAGGGATGAGCAATAGAATAAGTCGACAGCGGAATGTGATACGATATAGATTGTGGAACAGTACCACCGTCCCCCGTAGTTTAATTGGTCAAAACACCATGCCGGAGACAGGGAGATTGCGGGTTCAAGTCCCGTCGGGATGCGGTATATTTTTCCAAATCTGTATCATATTTCCAGTTCGCTTAATTTTCGTTCTTTCTCTACTCACATACTGTCTGCTTAATGAACGTGCCACCTTACAATCCAAAATGTTGCCTGAGGTCGATTATGGAACATATTTGTTACCACGCAAAACATTCACCTGCCAAATATGGTTCCATTTAGTTGATTAGTTCGCGAGATGTGCAGAAATTGTGCTTCCAGATGAGGTAGGGGCGTCGAATCATTATGGACATATTTGTTACCTCTAAAAACATTCACATACCAAATTTGGTTGTATTTTCTTGATTGGTTCTTGACCTGTGCGAAATTTGTGTTTTATTTGTATGGAACCGCTCCCTTCCAGAAGAGGGAGGGGTCTCAAACTATCATAGGAACCTTTATCGGCACCAAAAACCCCTACATACAAATTTTTACGTCGATCGGTTCGGTCATATATGCATCAGATAGACCGGACTGCATTTTTATATGTATAGATTACAACATCAATATTTTAGAACCTAAAGAGTGAATATACATTTATTGGATTGAAGCGTTCATGTAAATCTTTTTTACAAATAAAAGTTTGAATGAGAAAGGCTGACCGCTAGGTGGATTAGATTAGGTTTTATATTAATTTTAATGTCTTTTTACATTAAAAAATATGAATTTTTTAGTGTTTTTTTATCGGAAAGACAAAATTACTATCTAAAACTTTTCCAGAGACGTCACACTGATCAAAAAACTTTTGGCTCTGAAAATATTGATAATCACAATAATCCTCCCAAAATAGCATTTTAAACAGCTTTTCAGCCTATAGAAGAGTTTATGCAAAGTTTAAGCCAAATCAAAAATGACAAAAATATATTGAAACTGGGACATTTTTAAAAAGTAATTTTAAGTTATATTAAAAAATGTGCAAAATTATTGTAAACTTCAAAGTTTAGAGAAAAGTTAGTTAAAATTTTGTTTTCCTCGAAATGATAAAGATGTCACTTAGTCTAGTCTGACTAAACGGTGTTAAAAAAAATTCAATAACACTGGTCGACAAAAGTGAAAAAAAATGCCCTAAAGCTCAAAAGGTTTACAGCCATGGGCGCAACTACGGGGGGGCTTCAGCCCCCTTTAGAAAGTGTTTGGCCCCCCCCCCCAGAATTTTCGAGAGAATGATTGTATTCAATATAAATACATTCCATACTACTTATCAGAGCATCAAAATCAACACAAATTGAGATGTCGTCATTCATTAGCTAAGAACTAGTTCTGCACCCAGGATCGTTTCTCAAGCCTTGCTCTCTTACTCATCTTACCAGTCAGACAAGAGCTGTAGTAACTCGTTAACTCGGTTTTGGGCTGTGTTTCACCAGTTCCTACGCCCCTTACTTTCTGTTGCCGGTAGGGTTTGCTGAAGAGAAGTGATTTCACAGGGTTATCGTCCGGCATCCTTACGACGTGACCGGCCCACCGCAACCTATTGTCTTTCGCCAGGTGCGCAATGGGGTTCTCTCCATGCAGTGCTTGTAGCTAATGGTTCATGCGCTGTCGCCGTTATCCGTCGTTCGTTTGTACTCCACCGTAGATAGTCCACAGCACCTTCCGTTCGAAAACACCAAGAGGACTTCCGTAGAGGACTACCGGTTATATCAGAGTTTCGTAGTTTTTTGTATTGAAGTAGTCATGTCTGATCAGCACTGTGATTGGTGCGTACGTATGTAATGGCCGTCGATGAGAACGTGGTCAATTGTTTTGCTGTACGTTGGTCGAGGAAAGAAGGGACTTTGGACTGCCAGCCCGTGGGAAGCTGCGAAGTTGGTGCATAGCTGGCCGTTGTCGTTCGTCACGGTGTACAGGCTGTGCGGGCCGATCACCGACTTATATAAGTCTTTCCTTCTGTTCATATCCCCAATGACGATCTTGATGTTCCTACGCGAGCAGCTATCGTAAAGTTTCTCCAGCTGTGCGTAGAACGTTTCTTTTTCTGCATCAGGTCTTCCTTTGTGAGGGCAGTGCACATTGGGAACAGTGTAGTTGTAGAACCAGCCTTTATTCTCAACAAACACAACTTGTCGCTGATTGCCTGCCACTTCATCACACGACTCTGCATCCTGCACAGCACTATAAAACCGCTACCAAGCTCATTGGTTGTGCCATCGCTTTGGTGGTACTGTGCCTTGCGGTCACAAATCCACCGTACCTTCTCTCCTTTCAGGCAAAGCTCCTGGAGCGCAACGATGTCGAAGTGGCGGGATTCTAGCTAATCCAGCGGAATCCAGTCGACATCCGGGGCGTTTAGCGATCTACTGTTACGTGTACCAAGCTTCTAATCGTCGTCCTTATATCGTCGGCTGGGTCATTGCCTATTGTTCCGGTTCGTTTTGAATTCTTGATTCTTCGTAGTATGTTTATTGTAGTATGCTGCCTTACTAGGGCTGCGATGCCTAGTCTCGCGACGGGGCTGCCGCCATAGGTGTAGCTGGTGAGACACCGCATTTCGTAGTTCAGCCGTTCGGTCCGGATCAGTCGCTGTTTGAGCCGCCCCTAGCCTGTGGGGTTCAGACAAGCTGCTCTCTAAGGAGAACAACTACCCCTTTCCTGTCAGCATACGACCAAGTTCCCACCGGTTCACCGGTTTTCTCTTGGTTGCTCGTATAACAGTCGGTAACACGTGGAGGTAGGAATAGGGCATTATGCCTTGAACCACACTGGGGTCTATTTTATTCCAGCTAGTACGGGTGTGCTGTTAAAAAGCACTGCCCAGCCATTTACCAAACCTGGCTCTCCTCAATATCAAATCAGTGTTGCTGAAAGAGGTTGGCGTTGACGCTGTGTTCAACATATTCAGTACATCTTCGGAGATTCTATCCCGAAGTGATTTTTTCTGCTGTTACGACACTATTTCAAGCGTTTTTAAATAAGCATATTAAAACTCCTTTTTCCGTTTTTTTTTTTAATATCATACATGAAAACTAGCCCCCCCTAGAAATTTTCCTTAGTTGCGCCCATGTTTACAGCTTTTTAACCATTCCCGTGAATTTTGCTGCTTTTAGAGAATGCAGAATTGCATCAGAAGGCCGCCGAGGAATTGCTTATCGGATTTGTCGCTTTTACGTTTGCATAGGGAAAAACTCTTTGGAAAAGTTATCTTTGCTAGGGACACCAAAACTCACAGGAATGGTTGAAAACCTACCTACCATATCTCATGTTTTCCAGTTCGAGCTCTAAGACAAAACTTGGATTTTGAGTGATGAAAAAGCTATGAAAGAAGGATTACTATTTTAAACATAGTTGCATTCAAACCAAAAGAATCAGTTAAGAAGTTTATTAAATTATTATTTACAAAGACATTTCGAGTGTGACCTTTAGATCATTTGTATCTATCGCGCTACTATTACCTGCAATATAATCTGTATAAATGGATATATGCATCAAGATTTTAGTTGTTAACATTTTTGATTTTCTCGTCATTGTCGGTTTATCGATATCTGAATACCTACATTACTCTTCGTCGACCAGGTAAGCACCTTGCGATCAGGTGCTGAAGGGTACTTCGTTAGCGTACGGTCCAACGTTTCAAATCATTGTAATGCTATGTTTCAGAAACATTTATTTTATTTTTCGAAATTCCGCGAAATTCAGAGACCAATTTCGTTTCGTCTCGAGAACTTGAAATCCACCTTGATTTCGTTTCGACTAATTTGGCGAAACCGAAATTAAGGGTTAATTTCGTTTCGTTTCGTTTCGACACCAGAAAAGCCAGTTTCGCACACCACTAGTATTCAGTAAAATTATTTGTCGAATACAGAAAGTATGTGCAGTTATTTCAATTTTACAAACTATTCTGTATTTTCTCAAACTTACCGATCGAAATTGTGATAATAAGTACCGAACTTTTATTATCTGATTGAGTGTGGAGGCAGCAGGCAGTAGCGGCGGAGGTAGTAGACAGCTGGATTCCTTCATTTAGTTCGGCTCCCCTTCGATCTGAGTTGGACCCCACCAGCGGTAATCCAATTCAGATATCGTTGGGTGAATACAGCCAGAAACTGAACGAGAATTGCACCGCCAGGTGGTTTCCCCATCATCCACCGTGTATGTATGTGTGCACATCGTGTGTGAATATCTACACACTTAGATATTATCACCGAGTATGGTAAAATAAATTACCGAGATTTCAACAGCCAAGATCTCGGTAAAAATCCCGGTAATACATCAAAATACCGAGATTTTGTAATACCAAATTTGCAAACCTGTCAAACTTTAGCGAGATTCTCGGTAATATTTTACCGAGATATTCATGAAATAATTCTGAATCTCGTTTTAATATGCTGAATAGTCGAAAATCGTAGCAGTCAAATAAACTCCGGTAAAATTTACTGGAGTACGCCCGATTTTTTTAGATAAACCCACACACTTAAAATATTTCACTGACTTCTGTAATTGTTTCACCGGAATTTCAACAGCTGACCTTTCGGTAAAATTTTCCGTTATGCAAGCCAGTACAGATTGATTTGTGATGCAACTGATGTGTCACTTTTGACAGAATAATTCTGTAATGAAAGAAGAAGAAGTCTAGCTGTCATATTTACCGTACGTTCTGTGAGATATATGGAGCTCTAAAACTCATATAAATTTAGAATTAGTTTATGGAAAATTTCGGAAATAATTAGCAACCATGACGTAGTAATTCAGTGCATTGTTATTGTTTAAATCAATTATTACTTATGATGCAACTAATTGTAAGAAAGAGCTTGTCTTACTTTAAGCTGTGTTAAATTTTGTCCTGTGGTGCCCAGGTTATCTACACTTAAAACAGCACTCTTCAAAAACAAAAAAAAAATTGTTTATCGGTGGCTGTAGGTGAAATATTAAATACAATCATTGCTTCCAAATAAATTTTGAACGCAGATCGTAAATCGCTTCCAATTGGAATGTTCTGCTCCCGTATCCGAAGAATGCAGTCGTCGGAATCCGTCAAATAAGCACCACGAACAATTAACAAAAAGGAATCTGATTCAGCTGTGGGAATATCATCGTCCTACTCAGAAACAAAATATGAAAGATGAGGAAGTGCTAATATGGAAAATCGAAAACTTACTTCAATCCAGTGCACTATTCCACTTAGTGGATTATTGGTTTTAATTTCCGGACGCATTTTCGATCCCTTAGAGGGATTTTTATCTTTTATTATGGCCAATGCTCGGAGAAATCTGCAATAAATTTCTTCGGAATATTATTTTAGAACTAGTTGGCCCGTAGTGGCTAGCCGCTTTCAAATGCATTTCGGACTATTGAAAGTTGGTATTTATTCTATAATGATAAATTATTTTTTGAAATATCGAGTTAAAGTTCAAGATGTAACTATGACACTATCGACAATTTGATGTAGATGGTCAACGCTGGCTTGGAAATTAATTAATTATCTAAACTACGATAAATACTCCGTTCAGTAGATCATGAAAACTCTTGGATTGATTCCTTACTTAAAAACGATTATTCTCAGAAAACTGTTTTCTAACGATTTACAGGTCGGACGCGATTATATACAGTCTCCGAAAAATTTCCACTATATATAATCGAATCCTGTATATAATCGAATCAGAAAAAAAAATTTTTTTTTGTTCACTAGCTGACCCGGCAAACTTCGTCCTGCCTATTTTACTGTCTAATTAATAATTTAAAACATGTCAAATTCATTGATTCCTTGCGATTTGTTTATATCGTTTGAAATGATTGGTTTTATCGGAATGACAACATCCTCGACTTTTGGCTTTTATACATCACCTCTATCCGGAAATATATTGGGTGCATTTAAGTTATTTTCGTTGTTTTCCAGAAACTGAAAGTGGTCATCTTAGAATTCAAAATGGTGGCCAGGGTCATTGCTTGGATTCTTTACATCATTTTGATAACGGACATATCCATATGTAGTAGTATTCGGTTATTCTCGGCTGTTTCCCAGAAGTTGCCATTCTACAATTCAAAACGTTATCCGAAGTCAATTAGTAACTCTTTGCATCATTCTGGTTCCGGTGATACTCATATTGGGTGGTATTTGGTCACTTCAGGCTATTTTTCAGAAACCGTAAATCGCCATCTTAAATTTTAAAATGGCATTTTAGCCGATTTCTGGCCCCTGAGCGTCATTCTGGTCTAAAAAACATCCATATTGGGTGTTATTTGGTCATTTTTGGCTGTTTTCCAGACACCGAATGTCACCATCTTCGAATTCAAAATGGTGTCTGTGGTCGATTTAAGCTCCTGTGTTTTTTAGAAACCGGAAGTTGCCATCTTACAATTCATAATGTTGTCTGAGGTCAATTTCTAGCTACTTGCATCATTCTGGTTCCAGAGATACTCATATTGGGTGGTATTTGGTCACTTTAAGCTGTTTTCCAGACAACGGAAGTCGCCATCGTACAATTCAAAATGTTGTCTGAGGTCGATTTGTGGCTTCAGTGCATCATAGCAATTCCGGAAATACCCATATTGGGTGGTATTTGGTCATTTGCCGCTGTTTTTCAGAAACCGGAAGTCGCCATCTTGTTTTTCAACATGGCATTAGGAGACAATTTTTGGCCTCTGAGCGTCAATCTGGTTAAAGAAACATCCATATTGGGTGGTATTTGGTCATTTTCGGCTGTTTTCCAGACACCGGAAAATGGCTTCTTATAATTCAAAATGTTGTCTGAGGTTGATAGGTCGATTTGTGGCTTCAGTGCATCATAAAAATTCCGGAAATACGTATATTGAAAGATATTTGGTCATTTTACGCTGTTTTTCGGAAACCGGAAGTCGCCATCTTGGATTTCAAAATGGCATTTGGGAACAATTTCTGGCTTCCGTGCATCAATCTGATTAAAGAAACGCTTATATTGAGTGGTATTTGATCATTTTCGACTGTTTTCCAGACACCGGAAGTTGCCATCTTACAATTCAAAATGTTGTCTGAGGTCGATTTGTGGCTTCAGTGCATCATAACAATCCCGGAAATACCCATATTGGGTGGTATTTGGTCATTTGCCGCTGTTTTTCAGATACCGGAAGTCGCCATCTTGGATTTCAGAATGGCATTAGGAGACAATTTTTGGCCTGTGAGCGTCAATCTGGTTGAAGAAACATTCATATTGGGTGGTATTTGGTCATTTTCGGCTGTTTTCCAGACACCGGAAGTCGCCATCTTACAATTTTAAATGTTGTCTGAGGTCGATTTGTGGTTTCAGTGCATCATAAGAATTCCGGAAATACCCATGTTGGGTGGTATTTGGTCATTTGCCGCTATTTTTCAGAAACCGGAAGTCGCCATCTTGAATATCGAAATGGTATTTGGAGACATGCCAGAAGAAGAAATGGTGTCGACTTGTTTGTTACACCTAAAAACATTCACCTGCAAATTTGGTTATATTTGCTTGATCTGTTCTCGAGCTGTGCGTAATTTGAATTTCATTTGTATGGGGCCCCTCCCTTATAGAAGAGAGAGGGGTGTCAAACCATTATGGATATATTTTTTACCCCTAAAAACAATCACCTGCCAAATTTGGTTCCATTTAGTTGGTTAGTTCTCGAGATAACAGAAATTTGTGTTTCATTTGTTATGAACCCCTCCCTCACAGAAGAGGGAGAAGAGTCAAACCACTATGGACATACTTGTTACCTCTAAAAACATTCACATACCAAATTCGGTTGTATTTGGTTGATTGGTTCTCGAGCTATGCGAAATTTTTGTTTCATTTGTATGGGACCCCTCCCTTGTAAAAGAGCGAGGGGTGTCAAACCGTTCTGGATATATTTGTTACCCCTAAAAACATCCGCCTACCAAATTTCGTTCTATTTACTTGGTTAGTTCTCGAGATGTGCAGAAATTTGTATTTCATTTGTATGGGACCCCTCCCTACCAGAAGAGGGAAGGGTGTCGAATCAACATAGACATGTTTGCTACTCCTAAAAACATCAACATGCCAAATTTGGTCCCATTTGCTTGGTTAGTTTTCGAGATATTCAGAAATTTGTGTTTCATTTGTATGGGACCCCTCCCTTCCAGGAGAGGGAGGGGTCTCGAGCTATCTTAGTCACCTTTCCCGGCCCCTAAAACCCCCATTACAAAGTTTCACGCCGATCTGTTCGGTGGTTTCCAAGCCTATATGAATCAGATAGACAGACAGACAGACAGATAGACAGAGCTGCATTTTTGCCTTTCTCCTAGAAAGGTATAGCAATCACTTGCAAAACCGGAGATATAAAAGTGCTCCAAAGGGCCGAATGGCATATATCAATCGATTCAGCTCGACGAGCTGAGCATTTTCTGTATGTGTGTGTGTGTGTGTGTGTGTGTGTGTGTGTGTGTATGTGTGTGTGTGTGTATGTGCAGAGTTTTATTCTCACTCACTTTTCTCAAAGATGGCTAGACCGATTTTCATGAAATTGATTGCAAATGAAAGGTCTTGTTTTCCCATAAGACCCTATTAAATTTTATTGTTATCGGGTTTTTAGTTTAGAGGTTATGTATCAAAATGTAAAAATCATGAAACATCATTATCTCTATAACCACACAACCGATTTGAACAAAATTAGTTTCAAATGAACGGGCTACCTGAAAAACCTTTATCTTTAGAATTTTATAAAGATTGAACTTGTGGTTAGTAATACAGTAATACTCATTTTTCGCAATATTATGAACCACCCTTTGCCGAATAAATGAACCACCCTAATGAAACAGAATGTATTCGATGGTAGTTATAGTGTATATCATAATATAAGCAATTTAGAGAGACTACCCAAGTAACAAAACTGGCTTTATGAAGGTTTTATAGCGCTGTTTTGGATGTATTAGACGCTATAAAACTTTGATAAAACCAATATTGTTACAAGGGTAGTGATCAATTTCGAAAGATAAATTCTAAACATTTTGAACTCCGCCTTCCATAATTGACAAAACGACTAAGTCCTAGAGAGTAAATTTTTGCAAAAAAAAATTTTTTTTCAGATGACACCAATTCTCGACGTTTCATGCGTTTTTAAATCATTTGGCATCAAAAAAAATTTCGAAAACCGAAATTCCTAATGCAGTCAAATTTCTTCAACACGCGAAAAGGCAATTTTTATATAGGTCTTAATTAAGAACGATTTAGTAGAAAGCAAACTTCCTTTCATCTTCAATTGCGCTTAGTATCATTGTCAGTTTCTTACAACTGCTCAGCAAAGAAGTCACATAAAAAATCCTGTATTTACAAGTTCGTTGGAAAAGTGACGATAAAGAGTTGCAGTTTTTAGTAGAAAATCTATATTCACAAAAATTTTGAAATTGACATTGGAATTTATGAGGATGTAACATGTAACAGTCATTTTTTTTTTTCATTTTCAAACCATTATGGATATATTTTTTACCCCTAAAAACAATCACCTGCCAAATTTGGTTCCATTTAGTTGGTTAGTTCTCGAGATAACAGAAATTTGTGTTTCATTTGTTATGAACCCCTCCCTCACAGAAGAGGGAGAAGAATCAACCCCCTATGGACATACTTGTTACCTCTAAAAACATTCACATACCAAATTCGGTTGTATTTGGTTGATTGGTTCTCGAATTAGACGCTATAAAACTTTGATAAAACCAATATTGTTACAAGGGTAGTGATCAATTTCGAAAGATAAATTCTAAACATTTTGAACTCCGCCTTCCATAATTGAAAAAACGACTAAGTCCTAGAGAGTAAATTTTTGCAAAAAAAAAATTTTTTTCAGATGACACCAATTCTCGACGTTTCATGCGTTTTTAAATCATTTGGCATCAAAAAAAAATTTCGAAAACCGAAATTCCTAATGCAGTCAAATTTCTTCAACACGCGAAAAGGCAATTTTTATATAGGTCTTAATTAAGAACGATTTAGTAGAAAGCAAACTTCCTTTCATCTTCAATTGCGCTTAGTATCATTGTCAGTTTCTTACAACTGCTCAGCAAAGAAGTCACATAAAAAATCCTGTATTTACAAGTTCGTTGGAAAAGTGACGATAAAGAGTTGCAGTTTTTAGTAGAAAATCTATATTCACAAAAATTTTGAAATTGACATTGGAATTTATGAGGATGTAACATGTAACAGTCATTTTTTTTTCATTTTAGGCCAATTGAAACATTTATTCATTAAGCAGAACCAGAAAAAAAAATCAGTTTTAAGATATCAATGAAAAAACAAACAACAAAATGCCATATTTAAAAGTCATCCGTCTGTTTCCTTCAAAAATAAACCTAGCTCGGTTTGATAAACAACATTAACCTCTCCAACTGATGTTTGCATAATGTTGTTCATTTACAAGTCTGGCAATGACAGGTTGTGTTCATATGTTTAGTATCTTTACACGGTTGTGTTTATATGTTGTGTTGTGCGACAGGTTGTCTTTATATGTTTAGAAATATTTTCTTGCAGATGCTGCTGTAATATTTTTGTAATTGAAGAACACGAATATGAATGTTTAAAACCTAACGTCAAGATGCATATAATTTGGGTTTTTTCTATACCACAACCGCGTAATGCAACTAGGATTGTCATATTGAATTAAATTTATTTAACTGGAAAAATATAACCATCAGTACAGCTTAAACGAGCTATCTGAACTATCTGTTTAAAAATCTTTACGAAGCATATTGGTTTTCTATTGTCTTTTAAATAGGCTATAGTTGGCCATTTAAATAAATCTGAGAAAAACAGAGTGTAGAATTCAAAAAGACAGCAACCCAATGCAACTTCTAATTTTAGGAATTTGAAAGAAGTTTTTATCATTAAACATGGATAAGAAAATCACTACGGTTGCAGTTCGAATGCCATCTACTCGTCACGACTACCAAAAGGAAACGAGCAACGGGGTAGCAAGCTTCTGATTAGTAGAATGTTAACACAACTTTTGTTGAAGAGATATTTTAATTATTATATAACAATCTTTCGCAATATTCTACCTGTCGATTAAGACATCGGTGTTTGAAATCTGTTCAGGGGTAGTAATACAATAAGCACTTTAAAACGATGAGAAAACATCTGTTGCAGCTATATAAAGCGAGCTCGTGATTGGTTGCAAGCTGAACTTTTTACTAATTTACTGTTCATCGTACAATGTACAATGATATGCCAATTTTTGTATCACATGCTTTGGCAACCGTCGTCGTTCGATCAAAGCATTGGTGGTCAAAATCCGTTCAGTTGTAATCACATATTGGATGCAACATCCAACATCGTGATATACTGTTGCGTACAGAATTATTTTATCCCCGGTCGCACAGCGTAGTGTGCGAACACGCACCACTGTACTTCGACAGCAGCTACATTTTTTCCACTTGGCTTGACTGCACACAAATGGCAATCGAGTGCTACTGCACTGACGACGAGCGACCGTCTTCTCATACATGGCTCGGTGCAGTGATGTTGCCTGTGTCAGCATGTTTTCCTTCAAGACATCAGTTTTAATAACATTCTCACAACAGATCGTTTAATTGTCGAATAAAGGAGGTTGTTACGAACTTTCCGAAAAAGCTTCACTTTCAAGACATCAAAATAGTTTAGGTTCATAGAAGCAAATATTAGTTGACCTATTGGGACGGGGAGATTCTGTCAATTTTTTTTTGCCACTGGTTGTCATAGCAGGCAGTTTGTGTCCACTTATGAAGTCTGTGCCAGGAGTGCTCGCATGTGGTTGGATTATTGTTCATAAAAATACGACCTTGAAACTTTTCATCAATTTTCACTGTTTAACAATTAAGTAACAATGATATATGAAGAATCACAAAATTGTCCATCATTTTATCAATCCAACGACATATTGATTATTGTGATCCATCATGTGGTTACATCAGTATTACCGTTTGAAATCTTTCATTCCGACGTTACATCTTGGTTTTTAGTTTCCTCAGAATGTATCTCGATATAGTGCGGTTAGACGTAGTCCTACGTCAAAATGAATAAGGAAATATTACAGTGTTATTGATGAATGTTTTGCTAATCTGTTCGGTTCATGACTGATTTAAGTAATTTGTTTTATAAATGTTTTAAAATTGAAAAATATGTATTAGATTTTGAGTTTTTGAAATTAGTGAAACAATGATTATGTAATTTGGTAAAATTTGCATTCATATAGTTGCTCTGTCAGACTATACTCTAAGTATATTCGGATGAGAACAAAAATATATGAATACAATATTTCTAACATAGATACATAAACACATAAATTTATATTATCAAAAGTTAGGTTTAGCCGAACTGTTTAGCACATACTTCGTGACTATGGAGAAAATGTTCGTTGTGTTTTTTTTAACTTTAGGTTAGGTAATTTTTTTACGTTTGTTTTAATGTCATGTAATGTTAGTTTGGTTATTGTTTTGTTTGTGAAAATAAGGAAAATATGTTAATCATATTAGCATATATTATACATATATATATGAAATTATACATATATATATATATATGAAAATATGTAAATTATATTAGAATATATATATATTATATTAGATATAGGTATAATTAGAAATATAATTAGGAATTAGGAATAATAAGGATTAGTAAACCAAAGAAAAGGTTAGCAATATTTTGCCAACTAATAATAAGATAATAAGTGTATACATTTTAGGTTATGAAATTACATAATTTAAGGTATATAATTGGATTGTTTTTTTGTTTGTTGTGTTCAATTTAAAAATTTGTAATAATTTTATGGTATTATAAATTTATAATTCTCGACAAACATTTCAAAAGGTCCTATCTGCTTTCATCTTTTTTCCGAAGCGTAATTTCATTTTGGTAATGGCTCAGCTTTAGTAACTCTCCCAAGCGTGGTTTTCGTTCAGAAGGCTAGAGTAATTCCTCCGCTATCAACTTGTGCGAATAACTTTCCAAAAAAGGTGTTCATTAAGTTGTGGTAATTGAATGAAAGTGATCGATCAAAAAATCGGTAAAAGCAGATAGGACCTTTTGAAATGTTTCTCTAGAATTATGTTTATTGCACAATAGTTATTGAAAATAATCGCAAAGGATTAAAGTTTAAACCTTTAATAATCCTATGACGACCTTCTGGTCATCTTTAAAGTGCCAGGCATCAAATTTCGAATTCTTCTTATGTCCGAGGTTATTAAAGTTAGCAAACGGGGTGGCAAAAAATAAATAACACCGAGACGAAAAAAAAAGAAATATCTTTGATCAAAGTTTGTGTGCAAGTTATGACGTTTGTAACTTGCACTCAAATAAATGTTGAAAAATAACATTTTTTTATTATTATTATTTATTTCGCTTGTCTTTTGACAACACTCTCGCTGTCAGTGGAGTGTTTGTTGCTAAATAAAGCATTTATGCTGTCGAAAAACCAATAAAATGAACAAAGCGGTTTGAGCTATTTTTTCTTCCCCTTCCAATATTCAAGATTTTTGAAGGGGGGGGGGGGGAGGGTGACATAAAATGAAAATAAAATTTGTAACGGCCTTCTTATGGCAACGAGACGCTAGAGTCCGTGCCTTCCACTACTTATTTACCCGGGCATCCGATAACCATTTTGGTTCGGGCATCTGGGGCAAAATTTTTTCCAATTACTTTTTACATTTTATTTATCGATTGAGTGCAGGCCTGCTACACTATTCTACTTTATTATATAACATGGCTCCCAGGAATATATTTTTTCTTAATTTCTATGCCTTGCTATGGATTTTTAGCCTATTCGCATAGCAGGGCAGGCTGCTAGGGATTTTGAGCCTATTCACCTAGCAGCTCTTTAATAAATAAATAAATATTTTTTATTGTTGCGGGCTTTCACCGCGCTCTCATAACGACTATTTTTAATCGTAGTATTTTAGTTTAGTTTAGTTTTAGAGTTTGAGGAAAAGGATTATTTTGAATAAAGGAAAAATTTTGGTAAGTGAAAATGAGACAAAAACAAGTTAAAATGTTACTTCCACCATAGGCTGGTCAGGCTCAAGATGAAAGCTGCTCTTTTATTTAGGTACACAGAAGTGACCAGCTTCGTGTACCAGAACAAGGCGATTTATAATAAAAAGAAAATCATGTTTTTTTTAAACGAGAATATATGGTACTGAACCATGCAGTTAAGATAGATAGAGAAATATTCATATTAGAATCTGATTGCATTTGTCAAAATATATTTAATTTTGAATTTGTGGAATGTATATAATGATGTCACTAAAACCAAAAACTAAACTTGATTCATTAAAAAAACATCCAAATTATAAATCTGTTTTTTTTTGCGAAATTTGAAAATATTGAAGCTGTTTTTTTTCTTATTTTTTCTGTTGCTGTTTGCTGTTAGTGTTGCATGTGTCAAACAAAAGGTCTAGCTGTCTCATAACACCCTATTGAATTCTACTGTAATCGGACAGTAATTTCGTCTGTAAAGTACCGAAATATGGAAATCACGAAACTTCATTATCTCAGAAACTACACAACCGATTCGATCAATATTATTACCAGATGAGCGGGCTGGTTAAGGGTTAACTGATGAATTATGATTGAACACGTGGTTCCGAAGTTTGGCTGCTCTATACGTTCCCATTTCATTTGATTATATTCGAACTTAAGCAACCGTTATGTATTAAATTGTTAAAAAAAACAACGAGAGTCTATTATCTCAAAGATTACATGACTTATTTGAACATAACTAGTGTTATACGAATGAGTCATCTCTCAAACTTACAAATAACAAACTTCATAACAATTTGATATGTGACTCAAAGTTTTTGGAAAGAAAAGAAATTCAAAGACTATTTAAAACTACACCTGCTTTGATCGATATATGTGGCCTCAACATAATTTTAATGTGGTATCGTACTATTTGAACTTTCCAAATTCATTGATTCCTTGCGATGTGTTTAAAGTCTGCAAATGCACGACGAATCGGCCATAGGATATGATCAAAGTCAAAAGACAAATCGTTTGAAATGTTTGTTTTTATCGAAATGACAACATCTTCAACTTTTGGCTTCTGTACATCGCCTTAATTCTGAATTTATTCATATTGGGTGGTATACGGTCATTCTCAGCAGATTTTCTGGCATCAATCTGACACCGGAAATACCCAATTGGGAGATATTTAGTTATTTTGGTTGTTTTCTACAAACTAAAAGTGGTCGTCTTTAAATTCAAAATGGTATCCAGGGTCAATGTTTGGTTTCTATGCATCATCTCGTTTACGGAAATATCCATATTGAGTATTATTCGGTCATTTTCGACTGTTTCCTAGAAGTTGCCATTTAGCAATTCAAAGTGATGCCTGAGGTTAATTGTTAGCTCATTGCATCATTCTGGTTCCAGAGATACTCATATTGGATGGTATTTGGTTATTTTAGGCTGTTTTTCACAAACCGGAAGTCGCCATCTTGGATTTCAAAATGGTATTTAAGATAATTTCTGGCCTCTGATTGTCATTCTGGTTGAGGAAACACTCATTTTCCGCTGTTTTCAGGAACCGGAAGTCGCCAACCGAGAATCTAAAATAGGATTTGTGGTCGATTTCAACTGCTATGTATCATTCTAGATCCGGAGATACTCATGTTAGCCGAAAATCGGCCATTTTTGGCTGTTTTCTAGGAACCAGATGTTACCATCCTACAATTCATAATGGTGTCCGAGGTCAATTTTTAGCTTCTTGCAACATTCTGGTTCCGAAGAAACCCATATTGGGTGGTATTTGGTCACTTTTTGTCATCTGGGCGTAATTCTGTTTCCGAAAACCTTCATATTGAATGGTATTAGGTCATTTCCGGCTGTTTGCCAGATACCGGAAGTCATCATCTTAAAATTCAAGATTGTGTCTGTGATCAATTTTTAGCTTCTGTGCTTTTTTCTGGTTCCGGAGATACTCATATTTAATGGGAATTGTCCATTTCAGGCTGTTTTCCAGAAACCGGATATTGCCATCTTACAATTTAAAATGCTGTCTAAGGTCGATTGGTGGCTCCAGTGCATCATTACGATTCCGGAAATACCCATATTGGGCGGTCTTTGGTCGTTTGCCGCTGTTTTTCCGAAACCGGGAGTCCATTTTGGATTTCATAATGGCATTTGGAGACAATTTCTGGATTTTGAACGTCATACTGGTTAAGGGAACACTTATATTGGGTGGTATTTGATCATTTACAGCTGTTTTTCAGAAACCGGAAGTCGCCATCTTAGAATTCAAAATGGTATCTGTGGTCGATTTTAGCTCCTGTGTATCATTCTTGATCCGGATATTATTATATTGGGTGGAAATCGGCCACTTTTGGCTGTTTCCCAGAAACCGAAATGTGCCACCTTACAATCCAAAATGTTGCCTGAGGTCGATTATGGAACATATTTGTTACCACACAAAACATTCACCTGCCAAATATGGTTCCATTTAGTTGATTAGTTCGCGAGATGTGCAGAAATTGTGCTTCCAGATGAGGTAGGGGCGTCGAATCATTATGGACATATTTGTTACCTCTAAAAACATTCACATACCAAATTTGGTTGTATTTTCTTGATTGGTTCTTGACCTGTGCGAAATTTGTGTTTCATTTGTATGGAACCGCTCCCTTCCAGAAGAGGGAGGGGTCTCAAACTATCATAGGAACCTTTATCGGCACCAAAAACCCCTACATACAAATTTTTACGTCGATCGGTTCGGTCAGATATGCATCAGATAGACCGGACTGCATTTTTATATGTATAGATTACAACATCAATATTTTTTATTATTTATATTATTTTATTATTATGGAACATATTTGTTACCACGCAAAACATTCACCTGCCAAATATGGTTCCATTTAGTTGATTAGTTCGCGAGATGTGCAGAAATTGTGCTTCCAGATGAGGTAGGGGCGTCGAACCATTATGGACATATTTGTTACCTCTAAAAACATTCACATACCAAATTTGGTTGTATTTTCTTGATTGGTTCTTGACCTGTGCGAAATTTGTGTTTCATTTGTATGGAACCGCTCCCTTCCAGAAGAGGGAGGGGTCTCAAACTATCATAGGAACCTTTATCGGCACCAAAAACCCCTACATACAAATTTTTACGTCGATCGGTTCGGTCATATATGCATCAGATAGACCGGACTGCATTTTTATATGTATAGATTACAACATCAATATTTTAGAACCTAAAGAGTGAATATACATTTATTGGATTGAAGCGTTCATGTAAATCTTTTTTACAAAAAAAAGTTTGAATGAGAAAGGCTGGGTCTGACCGCTAGGTGGATTAATTAGAGTTTTATATTAATTTTAATGTTTCTTTTACATTAAAAAATATGAATTTTTTAGTGTTTTTTTATCGGAAAGACAAAACTACTATCTAAAACTTTTCCAGAGACGTCACACTGATCAAAAAACTTTTGGCTCTGAAAATATCGATAGTCACAATAATCCTCCCAAAATAGCATTTTTAATAGCTTCTCAGCCTATAGAAACGTTTATGCAAAGTTTAAGTCAAATCAAAAATGACAAAAAAATATTGAAACTGGGACATTTTTAAAAAGTAATTTTAAGTTATATTAAAAAATGTGCAAAATTATTGAAAACTTCAAAGTTTACAGAAAAGTTAGTTAAAATTTTGTTTTCCTCGAAATGATAAAGATGTCACTTAGTCTAGTCTGACTAAACGGTGTTAAAAAAATTCAATAACACTGGTCGACAAAAGTGAAAAAAAATGCCCTAAAGCTCAAAAGGTTTACAGCCATGGGCGCAACTACGGGGGGGCTTCAGCCCCCTTTAGAAAGTGTTTAGCCCCCCCCCCCCCCCTAGAATTTTCGAGAGAATGATTGTATTCAATATAAATACATTCCATACTACTTATCAGAGCATCAAAATCAACACAAATTGAGATGTCGTCATTCATTGGCTAAGAACTAGTTCTACACCCAGGATCGTTTCTCAAGCCTTGCTCTCTTACTCATCTTACCAGTCAGACAAGAGCTGTAGTAACTCGTGCTGTATCAAGAAGTTGTCGCCATTCTACTCGGTTTTGGGCTGTGTTTCACCAGTTCCTACGCCCCTTACTTTCTGTTGCCGGTAGGGTTTGCTGAAGAGAAGTGATTTCACAGGGTTATCGTCCGGCATCCTTACGACGTGACCGGCCCACCGCAACCTATTGTCTTTCGCCAGGTGCGCAATGGGGTTCTCTCCATGCAGTGCTTGTAGCTAATGGTTCATGCGCTGTCGCCGTTATCCGTCGTCCGTTTGTACTTCACCGTAGATAGTCCACAGCACCTTCCGTTCGAAAACACCAAGAGAACTTCCGTAGAGGACTACCGGTTATATCAGAGTTTTGTAGTTTTTTGTATTGAAGTAGTCATGTCTGATCAGCACTGTGATTGGTGCGTACGTATGTAATGGCCGTCGATGAGAACGTGGTCAATTGTTTTGCTGTACGTTGGTCGAGGAAAGAAGGGACTTTGGACTGCCAGCCCGTGGGAAGCTGCGAAGTTGGTGCATAGCTGGCCGTTGTCGTTCGTCACGGTGTACAGGCTGTGCGGGCCGATCACCGACTTATATAAGTCTTTCCTTCTGTTCATGTCCCCAATGACGATCTTGATGTTCCTACGCGAGCAGCTATCGTAAAGTTTCTCCAGCTGTGCGTAGAACGTTTCTTTTTCTGCATCAGGTCTTCCTTCGTGAGGGCAGTGCACATTGGGAATAGTGTAGTTGTAGAACCAGCCTTTTATTCTCAACAAACACAACCTGTCGCTGATTGCCTGCCACTTCATCACACGACTCTGCATCCTGCACAGCACTATAAAACCGCTACCAAGCTCATTGGTTGTGCCATTGCTTTGGTGGTACTGTGCCTTACGGTCACAAATCCACCGTACCTTCTCTCCTTTCAGGCAAAGCTCCTGGAGCGCAACGATGTCGAAGTGGCGGGATTCTAGCTAATCCAGCGGAATCCAGTCGACATCCGGGGCGTTTAGCGATCTACTGTTACGTGTACCAAGCTTCTAATCGTCGTCCTTATATCGTCGGCTGGGTCATTGCCTATTGTTCCGGTTCGTTTTGAATTCTTGATTCTTCGTAGTATGTTTATTGTAGTATGCTGCCTTACTAGGGCTGCGATGCCTAGTCTCGCGCCGGGGCTGTCGCCATAGGTGTAGCTGGTGAGACACCGCATTTCGTAGTTCAGCCGTTCGGTCCGGATCAGTCGCTGTTTGAGCCGCCCCTAGCCTGTGGAGTTCAGACAAGCTGCTCTCTAAGGAGAACAACTACCCCTTTCCTGTCAGCATACGACCAAGTTCCCACCGGTTCACCGGTTTTCTCTTGGTTGCTCGTATAACAGACGGTAACACGTGGAGGTAGGAATAGGGCACTATGCCTTGAACCACACTGGGGTCTATTTTATTCCAGCTAGTACTGGTGTGCTGTTAAAAAGCACTGCCCAGCCATTTACCAAACCTGGCTCTCCTCAATATCAAATCAGTGTTGCTGAAAGAGGTTGGCGTTGATGCTGTGTTCAACATATTCAGTACATCTTCGGAGATTCTATCCCGAAGTGATTTTTTCTGCTGTTACGACACTATTTTAAGCGTTTTTAAATAAGCATATTAAAACTCCTTTTTCCGTTTTTTTTTAAATTTCATACATGAAAACTAGCCCCCCCTAGAAATTTTCCTTAGTTGCGCCCATGTTTACAGCTTTTTAACCATTCCCGTGAATTTTGCTGCTTTTAGAGAATGCAGAATTGCATCAGAAGGCCGCCGAGGAATTGCTTATCGGATTTGTCGCTTTTACGTTTGCATAGGGAAAAACTCTTTGGAAAAGTTATCTTTGCTAGGGACACCAAAACTCACAGGAATGGTTGAAAACCTACCTACCATATCTCATGTTTTCCAGTTCGAGCTCTAAGACAAAACTTGGATTTTGAATGATGAAAGTGCTATGAAAGAAGGATTACTATTTTAAACATAGTTGCATTCAAACCAAAAGAATCAGTTAAGAAGTTTATTGAATTATTATTTACAAAGACATTTCGAGTGTGACCTTTAGATCATTTGTATCTATCGCGCTACTTTTACCTGCAATATAATCTGTATAAATGGATATATGCATCAAGATTTTAGTTGTTAACATTTTTGATTTTCTCGTCATTGTCGGTTTGTCGATATCTGAATACCTACGTTACTCTTCGTCGACCAGGTAAGCACCTTGCGATCAGGTGCTGAGAATACTTCGTTAGCGTACGGTCCAACGTTTCAAATCATTGTAATGCTATGTTTCAGAAACATTTATTTTATTTTTCGAAATTTCGCGAAATTCAGAGACCAATTCCGTTTCGTCTCGAGAACTTGAAATCCACCTTGATTTCGTTTCGACTAATTTGGCGAAACCGAAATTAAGGGTTAATTTCGTTTCGTTTCGTTTCGACACCAGAAAAGCCAGTTTCGCACACCACTAGTATTCAGTAAAATTATTTGTCGAATACAGAAAGTATGTGCAGTTATTTCAATTTTACAAACTATTCTGTATTTTCTCAAACTTACCGATCGAAATTGTGATAATAAGTACCGAACTTTTATTATCTGATTGAGTGTGCAGGCAGCAGGCAGTAGCGGTGGAGGTAGTAGACAGCTGGATTTCTTCATTTAGTTCGGCTCTCCTTCGATCTGAGTTGGACCCCACCAGCGGTAATCCAATTCAGATATCGTTGGGTGAATACAGCCAGAAACTGAACGAGAATTGCACCGCCAGGTGGTTTCCCCATCATCCACCGTGTATGTATGTGTGCACATCGTGTGTGAATATCTACACACTTAGATATTATCACCGAGTATGGTAAAATAAATTACCGAGATTTCAACAGCCAAGATCTCGGGAAAAATCCCGGTAATACATCAAAATACCGAAATTTTGTAATACCAAATTTGCAAACCTGTCAAACTTTAACGAGATTCTCGGTAATATTTTACCTAGATATTCATGAAATAATTCTGAATCTCGTTTTAATATGCTGAATAGTCGGAAATCGTAGCTGTCAAATAAACTCCGGTAAAATTTATTGGAGTACGCCCGATTTTTTTAGATAAACCCACACACTTAAAATATTTCACTGACTTCTGTAATTGTTTCACCGAAATTTCAACAGCTGACCTTTCGGTAAAATTTTCCGTTATGCAAGCCAGTACAGATTGATTTGTGATGCAACTGATGTGTCACTTTTGACAGAATAATTCTGTAATGAAAGAAGAAGAAGTCTAGCTGTCATATTTACCGTACGTTCTGTGAGATATATGAAGCTCTAAAACTCATATAAATTTAGAATTAGTTTATGGAAAATTTCGGAAATAATTAGCAACCATGACGTAGTAATTCAGTGCATTGTTATTGTTTAAATCAATTATTACCTATGATGCAACTAATTGTAAGAAAGAGCTTGTCTTACTTTAAGCTGTGTTAAATTTTGTCCTGTGGTGCCCAGGTTATCTACACTTAAAACAGCACTCTTCAAAAACAAAAAAAAAATTGTTTATCGGTGGCTGTAGGTGAAATATTAAATACAATCATTGCTTCCAAATAAATTTTGAACGCAGATCGTAAATCGCTTCCAATTGGAATGTTCTGCTCCCGTATCCGAAGAATGCAGTCTTCGGAATCCGTCAAATAAGCACCACGAACAATTAACAAAAAGGAATCTGATTCAGCTGTGGGAATATCATCGTCCTACTCAAAAACAAAATATGAAAGGTGAGGAAGTGCTAATATGAAAAATCGAAAACTTACTTCAATCCAGTGCACTATTCCACTTAGTGAGTTATTGGTTTTAATTTCCGGACGCATTTTCGATCCCTTAGAGGGATTTTTATCTTTTATTATGGCCAATGCTCGGAGAAATCTGCAATAAATTTCTTCGGAATATTATTTTAGAGTTTTAGTTGGCCCGTAGTGGCTAGCCACTTTCAAATGCATTTCGGACTATTGAAAGTTGGTATTTATTCTATAATGATAAATTATTTTTTGAAATATCGAGTTGAAGTTCAAGATGTAACTATGACACTATCGACAATTTGATGTAGATGGTCAACGCTGGTTTGGAAATTAATTAATTATCTAAACTACGATAAATACTCCGTTCAGTAGATCATGAAAACTCTTGGATTGATTCCTTACTTAAAAACGATTATTCTCGGAAAACTGTTTTCTAACGATTTACAGGTCGGACGCGATTATATACAGTCTCCGAAAAATTTTCACTATATATAATCGAATCCTGTATATAATCGAATCAGAAAAAATTTTTTTGTTTGTTTACTAGCTGACCCGGCAAGCTTCGTCCTGCCTATTTTACTGTCTAATTAATAATTTTAAACATGTCAAGTTCATTGATTCCTTGCGATTTGTTTATATCGTTTGAAATGATTGGTTTTATCGGAATGACAACATCCTCGACTTTTGGCTTTTATACATCACCTCTATCCGGAAATATATTGGGTGCATTTAAGTTATTTTCGTTGTTTTCCAGAAACTGAAAGTGGTCATCTTAGAATTCAAAATGGTGCCCAGGGTCATTGCTTGGATTCTTTACATCATTTTGATAACGGACATATCCATATGTAGTAGTATTCGGTTATTCTCGGCTGTTTCCCAGAAGTTGCCATTCTACAATTCAAAACGTTATCCGAAGTCAATTAGTAACTCTTTGCATCATTCTGGTTCCGGTGATACTCATATTGGGTGGTATTTGGTCACTTCAGGCTATTTTTCAGAAACCGTAAATCGCCATCTTAAATTTTGAAATGGCATTTGAGACGTTTCTGGCCCCTGAGCGTCATTCTGGTTTAAAAAACATCCATATTGGGTGTTATTTGGTCATTTTTGGCTGTTTTCCAGACAACGAATGTCACCATCTTCGAATTCAAAATGGTGTCTGTGGTCGATTTCAGCTCCTTTTTTCTTTAGAAACCGGAAGTTGCCATCTTACAATTCATAATGTTGTCTGAGGTCAATTTCTAGCTACTTGCATCATTCTGGTTCCAGAGATACTCATATTGGGTGGTATTTGGTCACTTTAAGCTGTTTTCCAGACAACGGAAGTCGCCATCGTACAATTCAAAATGTTGTCTGAGGTCGATTTGTGGCTTTAGTGCATCATAGCAATTCCGGAAATACCCATATTGGGTGGTATTTGGTCATTTGCCGCTGTTTTTCAGAAACCGGAAGTCGCCATCTTGAATTTCAAAATGGCATTGAGAGCCAATTTTTGGTCTCTGAGCGTCAATCTGGTTGAAGAAACATTCATATTGAGCGGTATTTGGTCATTTTCGGCTGTTTTCCAGACACCGGAAGTCGCCATCTTACAATTTGAAATGTTGTCTGAGGTCGATTTGTGGTTTCAGTGAGAATTCCGGAAATACCCATGTTGGGTGGTATTTGGTCATTTGCCGCTATTTTTCCAGAAACCGGAAGTCGCCATCTTGGATTTCGAAATGGTATTTGGAGACATGCCAGAAGAAGGAATGGTGTCGACTTGTTTGTTACACCTAAAAACATTCACCTGCAAATTTGGTTATATTTGCTTGATCTGTTCTCGAGCTGTGCGTAATTTGAATTTCATTTGTATGGGACCCCTCCCTTATAGAAGAGAGAGGTGTGTCAAACCATTATGGATATATTTTTTACCCCTAAAAACAATCATCTGCCAAATTTGGTTCCATTCAGTTGGTTAGTTCTCGAGATAAGCAGAAATTTGTGTTTCATTTGTTATGAACCCCTCCCTCACAGAAGAGGGAGAGGAGTCAAACCACTATGGACATACTTGTTACCTCTAAAAACATTCACATACCAAATTCGGTTGTATTTGGTTGATTGGTTCTCGAGCTATGCGAAATTTTTGTTTCATTTGTATGGGACCCCTCCCTTGTAAAAGAGCGAGGGGTGTCAAACCGTTCTAGATATATTTGTTACCCCTAAAAACATCCGCCTACCAAATTTGGTTCTATTTACTTGGTTAGTTCTCGAGATGTGCAGAAATTTGTGTTTCATTTGTATGGGACCCCTCCCTACCAGAAGAGGGAGGGGTCCCAAACTATCATAGGAACCTTTATCGGCACCAAAAACCCCTACATACAAATTTTCACGTCGATCGGTTCGGTAGTTTTTGAGCCTATATGGATCAGACAGACAGACAGACCGGACTGCATTTTTATATGTATAGATTACAACATCAATTTTTTAGAACCTAAAGAGTGAATATACATTTATTGGATTGAAGCGTTCATGTAAATCCATTTTTACAAATAATAAGTTTAAATGAGAAAGGCTGGGTCTGACCGCTAGATGGATTAATTTAGGTTTATATGTTTAGATTATGCATAGATATTTTGTTGTTTTTGAATAATGTGGTATCTAAAATGGTCCGGCTTCCTAGCCGGACCCGGGAGTGTCATCTAGAAGTGAAGACACGACGAACGTTGGTACTTGAATGAATCGCACCCGCGATTAGTTTATTGCACCTGTCGGTAGCAATACCCATTCCTGCTGATGCAGCGGATCGCACCGACGTTTTGTGCTGATGCGATATATGATCGCACCGACGTTTTGTGCTGATGCGATATATGATCGCACCGACGTTTTGTGCTGATGCGATATATGATCGCACCGCTTGTTTTATATTCACTTATATTCTAAATGGTGCTTGGAAAAAGTCCATTACACCACCCCTCTTAGGGAAAAATTTGAATTTCATATATTCAAATTTGTTCAAAATTTATATTCAAATGATTGGTAATGTAGAAATTATTATTATTGTAGCTTTTTTTTTGTTTTTGTTTTTTCAAATTGTTTTTCAAATATTCTCCAAAATAAATACTTCCTTCTACATTTAATTTGAAATCTACATCAGAAATTCTGAAATCAGATACTAAATAACTTCCTTGTTTATGTATTTTGCTGCTATTTAAATTTGAAAAGATTTATTTTGAAATTTCTTCATATCCGAAAAAATGCCTAAAAATATATTTTTAATGTAATGTCGATGTAGATTTTTGTCGAACGTTGATTGTAATTTTTTGGGATATTTTCATTATTATTATTATTTTTTTTTTTGTAAATGTTATATTCTTTTTGCCTATTGCTTATTTTCATTTTACCTTTTCCAGTTTTCGATGTTAGTTTTTTTTGAAATTTTGTGTTGTGGTATGGTAGTTAGTGGTGTAGCTAAGATTTTGTCGTATCGTCCCAACCCATATTGGGTAAAGATCTCAGATATTTATAGAGATGTCTGTGATCTTTCTCCAATGCTCCAATCTTTTGTGGATGATGAAGTTTGTTTAGAAATTTGAAGTTATGTAACGTTGAATCGCTATGTGTTGAAAAGGGAATTTGGGGATTTAGGGATGATTTGAATTCTAGGTGTTATAATTAATCTACATAATTAGTTCTATATAATTAGCGATAATTTGTTTTCGTTATAAGCTGAATAAGTTTTATTATGGGTTATTATAATTTAGTCATTTGCGAAAGAAAAATAAACAAAAAAATATTTTTTTTTTAACGTTGAATATTCTTATATTTCATTTATTTTAATATCTATTTTTATTGTTGTTATAGGAGGTCTTAAAGTTAAATTTTAAGTTTTTTTTTCTTGAAGGAAAATATTTTTATGCATATTCATAACGTTTTTTTTGTTTTAAGATGTGAGATTAGTCTTGTGTTTTTTATTCTGTACTTTATTTGCAACTTTTTGTTGTTGTTGCTAGTGTTGTGAAAGTTATCGGATTATAATTAAATGAAAATAATATTACATGATCTTTGACAAAAAATTGTACGAGGGTGGTATCCAAGACAAAAATTTTGAAATTGACATTGGAATTTATGAGGATGTAACATGTAACAGTAATTTTTTTCTCATTTTAGGCCAATTGAAACATTTATTCATTAAGCAGAACCAGAAAAAAAGTAATCAGTTTTAAGATATCAATGAAAAACAAACAACAAAATGCCATATTTAAAAGTCATCCGTCTGTTTCCTTCAAAAATAAACCTAGCTCGGTTTGATAAACAACATTAACCTCTCCAACTGATGTTTGCATAATGTTGTTCATTTACAAGTCTGGCAATGACAGGTTGTGTTCATATGTTTAGTATCTTTACACGGTTGTGTTTATATGTTGTGTTGTGCGACAGGTTGTCTTTATATGTTTAGTAATATTTTCTTGCAGATGCTGCTGTAGTATTTTTGTAATTGAAAAATACGAATATGAATGTTTAAAACCTAACGTCAAGATGCATATAATTTGGGTTTTCTCTATACCACAACCGCGTAATGCAATTAGGATTGTCATATTGAATTAAATTTATTTAACTGGAAAAATATAACCATCAGTACAGCTTAAACG
>NC_073694.1:99583896-99661396 GCF_029784165.1 Wyeomyia smithii
CTGCGCGTACAACCTACAGTGATTCCACCACGGGCATCGGATAATATTGTTTGTTTATACTTTTTTTTTTGATTACACAGCAATTTCTGTATGCATAAAAAAATTTAAACTAGATTTGCACATTAAGCATGGCACTGTCAATACTTAATCAGACAAAACAGTTTTAACAGTATTGAACACGGTAAAATCTACATTTATCGAAGAGTCGATTTTATCTCACCTAACGCTCTGGTCGTTCAATAAATTATTTATGTTTAATTTTTTTTTGCTTGCACAATAGTCACAAAGGAACTAAAAACTAAACCTTGAATTATACCTAACAGATTGAAACTTCTTTTAACTTTTCGTCGTTGATTTAACTTGTTGGATTAGTATTTTTCTGGTTCAACAAATTTTCCTCGTTGGCATGTATGCAATAGATGTTAGGTGAATGTCTGGCTGGAGAAGGCACGTTAGATGAATGCGTTCTGCTTTAGCTAAATATTTCCGTTTCCTAGCTCGGCATTCGGCTGCATTTCGCTGACTGTTCGGTTTTTGTTATTATTTTACACCGTATGCGACGCATTGTGCCCGCTTACCAATAGACCACATTGCAGTAATTTCGAGCACTATTTTTCATGCATTAAACTATTACTTTTTGTAGCACTTTTAATAACGGCCATAGTTATTTTTGTTTTTAACTAAAATCCATTAATTAGCAACGGTGTGATGGAATAAGAACATCCATATATCATCGTAACACTTATCACGTCAGTTGCTCACGGTGTAAATTTCATGTTAATTTGATGGGAGCGTAAGTTGAGCCAATTCGTTTCCTTCACAAATCGTACGGATTGCATTCCTGTTCGGTACTTTTTCTTCCACTTTTGGTTCGCTTCGACGTGAATACTGTCCGATATGGCACAGGTTGCCATGTGGTATCTAAAATGGTCCGGCTTCCTAGCCGGACCCGGGAGTGTCATCTAGAAGTGGAGACACGACGAACGTTGGTACTTGAATGAATCGCACTCGCGATTAGTTTATTGCACCTGTCGGTAGCAATACCCATTTCTGCTGATGCAGCGGGTGATCGCACCGACGTTTTGTGCTGATGCGATATATGATCGCACCGCTTGTTTTATATTCACTTATATTCTAAATGGTGCTTGGAAGAAGTCCATTACAATAAATAAGTAGGACTTTTTTTGACTAACCCCCTTAAAGTCGCAAAAAACCTTTCTTACAAAAATATATGTATGTATAGATATCGTAGTTATTCTTTATGTTATTGCAGTCAGCCATGGCAAGAACACTACACCGTGCTGCACGGGTGCCACTTCTGCATAGAAACACTACACGGCGTGTATTGCAACTTGCACTGCGTGATGTGTTTTGGGTAGATAGTAGATTAGCTAAAAACATTGCCTTTAACTTATTTAAATTTTTGCTCACCAGTGCTGATTTCAACTTCATAAAAATAAGTATTTGAAAAGAGTCAATCTCTATCACCTCAACCTTAACATTGAAATAGTAATATTAGGGTCCATTCAAATTTAACGTGACATAAATATTGGACTTCCGGAAAACCCTCACCACTTTGTCTAGCATGTTTCCAGTACTCAGCACACCAGGCATAAGTGTCATTCGCCCCTCTGCTATCGTCAAGAAAGGAAGCATCTTTCAACGTTCCGTTAGCTGATCACCCGATAGAACAATACAGCTTTGTATTCGGACGGTGCGTGTATCGCTTGTGTTTTTCGGTGCCGGGACTAGACATAGCCGTCCAGCAGCCGGAGAAAAGATTTCGTTCATCGTGCGCAGACGGTATCCGTACTGCTTGTGTTTTCGGTGCGGTGACAATAAAAAAAAGCCAGCAGATTGAGCAGTTACCCCCGCGCCGCCAGGCGCCGGTTACCCACTAGCGGCGGTGACGATTTTTGCAGCCACCGTTGGAGCATTGTTCGTTTTGCCGAGATGCTTTGTTCAACCTGCAGTTGGAGTACTTTTATTCTCCCACGTCGCTCATCACAGGATTAATCCAGTTAGCAGGTCGTGGAGGCAGCAACCCCGAAAGTTTGGTGAAGTATTCACTTTCGATATTATTATTTTTATTATTTTCCTTACAGTTGTCTTTTTTGTATCTAAATAATCTTATTTTGGAAAATTGTTTTTTTTTTATTTAATTACCAATAATTTGACACCCCATCTTGTCCTGGTATTTTACCGTTAGTTTGCGGTAGAGCAAATTGCTCCCGCCAATTCGAATAAAATGGATGTTATGTAGATGGAATTATTCCTGGATATCGAAATAAACAGGGAAGAGATTGAAATCTCCCCCATCAATTCCCCTGTACCTTCCCATATATCCTCCCCTTTACCTAGCCCTGTACCAAGGGTACCAGAAGTACGGGTAAAAGCTTACCCAGATAACTCGAAAGGTCCCTACGTTGTCTTCTTCAGGCCAATAAAAAAGCCTTTGAACACCATTCAAATTGGCAAAAACCTGGCAAAAAAGTTTTCGGACGTAACCAAAATTACAAAGGTTAGGCCGAACAAACTGCGAGTTGTCGTGAATAGCTTGAAGCATGCAAACGAGATTGATGGCTGCGAGCTCTTCACGAGAGAGTATCGCGTGTACATCCCTGCCAAGGATGTAGAGATCGACGGTGTGGTTACCGAGGGGAATCTCACTGTCGATGCCATTTTGCGTCACGGAGTGGGCTGTTTTAAGAACTCCGTGATACAAAGTGTAAAGATACTAGATTGTAAGCAACTACATTCAGTATCCATCGAAGAGGGGAAGAAGAAATTCTCCCCTTCAGATTCCTTTCGGATAACCTTTGCTGGATCTGCCCTGCCGAACTACGTCCTTTTTGGATAGGGTTCATCTGCCTGCACGCCTCTTTGTACCGCGGGTCATGCACTGCCAGAACTGCAAGCAGTTGGGTCATACAGCCACCTACTGCTGCAACAAGGCACACTGCAGTAAGTGCGGAAACAATCATGCTGAGATCGTCTGCAACGAGGACACTGAAAAGTGTCTTTATTGCAAGGGCCCTCGGCATGTCCCACGTACAAACAGCGCGAAGAGCAAATAAAGCGTTCCCTCAAGGAACGATCAAAGCGCTCTTCCGCAGAAATGCTGAAGAGAGCAGAGCCACCGTCGACATGAAATATCTTTTCCTTTTTGCCTTTTTTCCTGTTTGCAGAAGAATCATCCCCAAATTCGATCTTTTTTCACATTTGATAAGCACATACAATTGTGATGCGTTTGCGCTCTGTGAAACTTTTCTCAATTCAAATGATTAACTCAATTTCCACGTTTTCAACATAATTCGTCGAGATCGAGATTCACACGGTGGAGGGGTACTTTTAGGGATCAAAAAGTGCTATTCTTTTTTTAGAATCGACCTCCCCTCGATCTCAAATATTGAAGTCGTTGCCATTCAAACGAATATGAATGGAAAAGACCTATGCCTTGCTTCGATATATATCCCTCCATCCGCGCGGATTGAACAGAGGCAACTTACTGATTTAGCAGAGTTGCTCCCTGCGCCTTTTTTGATATTGGGAGATTTTAATTCTCACTGTTCGCTATGGGGGTCGCTGTACGACGACAATCGATCTTCTTTGATCTGTTGCTTGATCGACGACTTCAATATGACACTTTTGAATACTGGGGAAGCGACACGTGTACCTAATCCTCCAGCACGTGAGAGCGTGCTGGACCTATTCCTTTGCTCGACATCACTAGCGTTAGAGTGCCCGTGGAAAGTAATCAATGATCCCCACGGTAGTGATCACCTACCAATCGTTATCTCATTTGATAATGGGTCAACTCCAACGGATCCAATCAATATTGCGTATGACCTCACACATAATTTTGATTGGAAGTCTTATAAGACGATTATAGTGGAATCCATCGAGTCCTACGAGGAACTTCCTCCGGAGGAAGAATACGTGTTTCTTTCTGGCTTGATCATCGACGCCGCGACTTAAGCTCAGACGAAACCGATACCCGGGGTAACGATAAGACGGCGTCCTCCTACCAAGTGGTGGGACAAAGAGTGCTCTGAGCTGTACGCGTGAAGGTCCTCGGCGTATTAGGACTACCGAAAGTACGGCTTTGTTAAGCTGCTTCGAAGGTACGAGGTGCTGGACAGGCAGATGAAGAGCTTAATGAAAGCAAAAAACGCGGATACTGGCGGCGGTTTTTAAACGCGTTGTCGAGGGAAGCAGCGATGAGCACTCTTTGGGATACCGCCAGGCGCATGCGGAATCGTGACGTTTCGAATGAGAGTGAGGAGTATTCAAACCGCTGGATACTTGATTTCGCCAAAAAGGTCTGTCCGGATTCTGCACCAGAACAAAAGACTTTTCGCGACGCGTTTTTAGTAACTACGGAAGAGCCTCCATTTTCGATGTTGGAATTTTCAATGGCTCTCCTCTCGTGCAAAAATAAGGCTCCAGGGTTGGATAGAATCAAATTCAATCTGTTGAAGAATCTACTCGACTTTGCGAAAAGACGCTTGTTGAATTTGTTCAACTAGTTTCTTGAGCTAAATATTGTTCCGCAAGACTGGAGGAAGGTAAAAGTCATTGCTGTTCGAAAACCCGGGAAACCAGCCTCTGATCACAATTCATATAGGCCGATTGCGATGCTCTCTTGCCTCCGGAAATTAATGGAGAAAATGATCCTCTCACGGTTAGACAAATGGGTCGAAACAAATGGTTTACTTTCAGATACTCAATTCGGCTTATGCCGGGGCAAAGGGACGAACGATTGCCTAGCGTTGCTTTCTACTGAAATTCAGCTCGCCTTCGCTCGAAAAGAGCAAATGGCTTCTGCATTCTTGGTCATTAAGGGGGCTTTTGACTCTGTCTCTGTAGATGTTTTAACCGAGAAACTTCACTCGCAGGGACTTTCACCAAATTTGAATAATTTTTTGCTCAATCTGTTGTCAGAAAAGCATATGTATTTCTCACATGGTGATTCGACAACTTCCCGAATTAGTAACATGGGTCTTCCCCAGGGCTCATGTTTAAGTCCTCTCTTATATAATTTTTACGTTAATGACATCGATGAATGTCTTGCAAATTCATGCACGCTGAAGCAACTTGCAGACGATAGCGTTGTATCCATTACTGGAAGCGAGGCTAACGATCTGCAAGGACCATTGCAAGATACCTTAGACAATTTATCTGAATGGGCTCTTAAGCTGGGTATCGAATTCTCTCTGGAGAAAACTGAGCTGGTCGTTTTTTCTAGGACGCATAATCCAGCTCAGGTGCAGCTCCTACTAACGGGTAAAACGATCACTCAGGTTTTAGTCGCTAAATATCTCGGGGTCTGGTTCGACTCTAAATGCACCTGGGCTTGTCATATTAGGTATCTGACACAAAAATGCCAACAGAGGATTAATTTTCTTCGTACGATTACCGGAACTTGGTGGGGTGCTCACCCAGGAGACCTTCTAAGATTATACCAAACAACGATATTGTCAGTTCTTGAGTACGGCTGTTTCTGCTTTCGCTCCGCCGCGAACACGCACATTATAAAATTAGAGAGAATACAATATCGTTGTTTGCATATTGTCTTGGGCTGCATGCAGTCGACCCATACGATAAGACTTGAAGTGCTAGCAGGTATTCTTCCGTTGAAACATCGTTTTTGGAATCTCTCTTACCGGTTGCTAATTCGATGCACAGTTATGAACCCATTAGTAATTGAAAATTTCGAGACGTTGGTCGACCTTCAATCTCAATCCAGATTTATGACTTTATATTTTGACTATATGGCTCAAAATATTAATCCTTCTTCATACGATTCCTCCAATGTCGCACTTTTAGATACTTCTAATAATGCTATATTCTTCGACACTACCATGAAAGAAGGCATTATTGGTATCCCGGATCAATTACGACCGCAAGAGATCCCTAAGATTTTTTCCAATAAGTTCAAACATGTTAGTTGTGATAAAAGGTTTTTCACTGACGGATCTAATCTAGATGAGTCCACTGGCTTCGGTGTTTTCCACGAAAAATTTACCGCCTCCTATAAACTCGATGCTCCTGCTTCCGTGTACACCGCACAACTCAAGAACAAACCAAGTAAATGAAATCGAATTTGGCATGTGGATGTTTTAAGCGGTAACAAATAAATCCATAATAGTTGGACGCCCCTCCTTTTTCTGGAAGTGGAAATGAAACACAAATTTCTGCACATCTCGAGAACTAATCAACTAAATGGAACCATTTTTTTCCTGTGTGGGCTCATCACTGCGACCAGAGATTAGATCTATTGTGACATTGCCCAAGTGTTTTCTGTACTCCGCACTTCATATTATTGACAGTATCACTATTGAAGAAACGCTTGATACGCTTATCATTCATATCCGTGATTGTGTGTAAGTTTTACCTTTCCGTTTCAAGCTTACTACGCTACTATACCGAGCCTCTCTCCCTCCCAACAGTATCGCCTTATTACAATTCCCTGGAGAAAACATTCATTCGTTACTCACACCAGTTTTATTATAACAGGGACTTATTTTTGTTAGAAGGAGTGTCAGCAGAGAATAAACCCATGCTAAATTCCTTTGGCAACCAAATACTATGATTCGAACCCACGACCACCCGCTTACCAAGGCGGACGCTGTAACCTTGCGGCTACGGAGCTCCCCGGAACCATATTTGGCAGGTGAATGTTTTTAGTAGAAAAAAAATTGTTCCACAATCGACCTCAGGCAACATTTTGGATTGTAAGATGGCAACTTCCGGTTTCTGGAAAATAGCCAAAAATGGCCAATTTCCACCTAATATAATAATATCCGGATCTAGAATGATACTCAGGAGCTAAAATCGATCCAAATTGTCTTCAAATGCCATTATGAAATCCAAAATGGCAACTGCTGGTTTCGGAAAAACTGCGGCAAACGACCAAATATCACTCAATATTGGTATTTCTGGAACCGTCATAATGCACTGAAGCCAGAAATCGACTTCAGACAACAATTGTAAGATGGCAATTTCCGGTTTCTGGAAAACGGCCTGAAATGGACGATTCCCATTAAATATGAGTATCTCCGGAACCAGAAAGATGGACAGAAGCTAAAAATTAATCACAGACACAATCTTGAATTTCAAGATGGTGACTTTCGGTGTCTCGCAAACAGCCGGAAATGACCAAATACCATTGAATATGAATGTTTTCGGAACCAGAATTACGCCCAGATGACAGAATTTGACATCACAGGCAATTTTGAAGTCCAAAATGACGACTTTTGGTTTCTGAAAAACAGCCCAAAGTGACCGAAAACCACCCAATATAAGTATCTCCGGAGCCAGAATGTTGCAAGAAGCTAAAAATTGACCTCAGACACCTTTATGAATTGTAGGATGGCAACTTCTCGTTTCTGGAAAACAGCCAAAAATGGCCGATTCCCGGCTAACATGAGTATCTCCGGATCTAGAATGATACACAGCAGCTGAAATCGACCACAGACACCATTTTGGATTCTAGGTTGGCGACTTCCGGTTCCTGAAAAACAGCCGAAAATGATCGAATAACACCCTATGTGTTTCTTCAACAAGAATGACGCTCAGAGGCCTGAAATTATTTTAAATACCATTTTAAAATCCAAGATGGCGACTTCCAGATTGTGAAAAACAGCCTTAAATGACCTCAGGCACCATTTTAAATTGCTAAATGGCAACTTCTAGGAAACACTCGAAAATGACCGAATAATTCTCAATATGGATATTTCCGTAATTGAGATGATGCATCGAAACCAAACATTGACCCTGGACACCGTTTTGAATGTAAAGACGACCACTTTTAGTTTCTGGAAAACAACAATATGGGTATTTCCGGTGTCAGATTGATGCTAGAAAATCTGCTGAGAATGACCGAATACCACCAAATATGAATATATTCAGAATTAAGGCGATGTACAGAAGCCAAAAGTCGAGGATGTTGTCATTTTGATAAAACCAATCATTTTAAACGATTTGTTATTTGACTTTGATCATATCCTGTAGCCAATTCGTCGTGCTTTTAAATACATCGCAAGGAATCAATGAATGTGGAACGTTCAAATAGTACGATACCACATTTAAATTATGTTGAGGCCACATATATCGCTCAAAGCAGGTATAGTTTTCAATAGTCTTTGAATTTCTTTTCTTTCCATAACTGTTGAGCCACATATCAAATTGTTATGAAGTTTGTTATTTGTAAGTTTGTGAGATGACTCGTTCGTATGACACTAGTTATGTTCAAATAAGTCATGTAATCTTTGAAATAATAGACTTTCGTTGTTTTATTAACAATTTAATACATAACGGTTGCTTAAGTTCAATTATAATCAAATGAAATGGTATAGGGCAGCCAAAATTTGAAACCACGTGTTCAATCATAATTCATCAGTTAACCCTTAACTAGCCCGCTCATCTGATAATAATATTGATCAGATCGGTTGTAGTTTCTGAGATAATGAAGTTTCGTGATTTTCACATTTCGGTACATTGCACACGAAGTAACAGTTCGATTACAGTGAAATTCAATAGGGTGTTCTGAGGCAGCTAGACCTTTCATTTGACACTAAGTCATCTCTGAGAAAAGTGAGTGAGTCTAAGTAGTCTTCGGAATACGTTCCTTTTCATAGCTGGATTTAACATTTTTAAACATAACAGGCAAAGTAATAGTTCGATTGCAAAACAAATCAATAGGGTCTTATGGGGCAGCTAGACCTTCCATTTGACACTGATTTTATGAAAATCGGTTCAGCCATCTCTGAAAAACATGAGTGAGAATCATCAGTCTTCAGAACACGTTTCTTTTCATAACTTTTGAACCACAATTTCAATCTTCGTAAAATTCAAAATTTGAGGGTATTTCAGGTAGCCCGTTCATTTGAAATCAATTTTGTTCAAATCGGTTGTATCGTTTTTGAGATAATGATGTTTTATGATTTTAACATTTTGATACATAACCTCTAAACTAAAAATCTAATCACAATGAAATTTAATAGGGTCTCATGTGGCAACAAGACCTTTCATTTGCAATTTATTTCATGAAAATCGGTCCAGCCATCTCTAAGAAAAGTGAGTGAGAATAAAAATCTGCACATACACACACACATACACACACACATACAGAAAATGCCCCATGAGTCGAGTGATATATGCCATTCGGCCCTTTGGAGCACTTTTATACTTTCGGTTTTGCAAGTGATTGCTATACCTTTCTAGGAGTAAGGCAAAAATACTGGATTGCTAAAAAAATATTCACACATGACAAAGTATGTCTCTGCAATTTGTTAATAGGCATAGCAAAGCTTGGAAAAATTGACTACTGTCCTCTTTTAATCATTGATGGGTAGTTCAAATCACTCTCTAATACTCCGGTATAACTTCACACATGATTAATGATACGCATGAAGCATCTGCCATCTGCGTTCCAATACAGAAACCTTTTCTAGTGTTGCGTAAGAACATAACAATCCTCATCCCATCACAACCACCTTTGTCTACTTTTTTGTTTTCGTCTCCTTCTACATAAACAAACAAATATTATTTGATACAAAATAAAAAAGTTGGCTTAATGTAGCGCATTTGCAGGATAGTAGGTAAACCTATGTTCAATTTTTAAAACTTTGAAGATTTTATGTCGATATTCCAAAATGTCTTAAATCAAAACAGTTGATCAGATATTACATAATGTTGAAAAATAATGACCAAGAGCTTAACCCAAATCCCGGCGGAGAGAAATCAGTTTTTACCTCAAAAAAAAAACTTCAAACTTTTATTACTTATCAACTATATACACAATTGATCAATTCGTCCTCTAACCTTACTGAATAATTTTATCGTAAAAATTTTCAAGCATAATTGTTGAACTTGAATTAAAGTTTGAATGTCACTCGTCGGGAATGGTTTTTTTTTTCCTGTAGGAGCCTATGACCACTGCTACCATTAGTTAGATACTGTGATAGTTATTGTGGTTTACTCCGCATTAATTTTTATGCACTGTCAGTTCGTTCCATCACTATGGGTATCAGTGATAGTCGCACCCAGTCTTTGCATTTCACCCCAAGAAGGTATGACTTCTTTGATGAAGTTCCTTACCTTCATTAGTTCAGCAGACCATATCTCGTATACCTTTTCCAAGAATACTCAGTCTTTGCTGAATTAATGCGCTGCATTGGCACAGTAAGTGTTCCGAGGTTTCTACTTCAGAATTACAGAAACGACATAAGTCATCTGTCAGTTTACCTAATTTTTTAAGGTGATACTTACTCGGACAGTGCCCAGTAAGTAGGCCAGTTAACGTGCTCAGATCAGCTTTATTCATACTGAGTAGGTTCCATCATTGATTCCCAGCCTCTTAGCTCAGATTTCAAACAGGATGAAGATACCCCACAGAATGGCTCCGGCCCGACGAATGCAGTTGAAGAACCAATTCTTGCTAAGAGATCGGCTTTTTCATTTCCTTCTATACCACAGTGACCAGGCACCCAGTATAGATTGACAACGTTTGTTACAGTTAGTTGTCGTAGCGTTTGAATACAATCCTATACCAACTTCGACTGACATGTGTATGCTTTTAAAGCATTGAGAGCTGCTTGACTATCTGAGAATATGCAGATATTGGCATACCTATATTTCCTAGCCAAGCAAATACTTGTGCATGTTAGAATAGCATTTATTTCCGCTTGAAAAACTGTGGGCCACTGTCCCATTGGAATTGATAAATTGATTCCTGGTCCAGTGACCCCAGCGCCTGTAGACTCGCCCATTTTAGAGCCATCTGTATAAAATATGACTGATCCAGGACGACCTCCTTCTTCCCATTCACTGCGATTGGTTTCAATCACTTTGAAAGGAACATTGAAGTTAGTTCCAGCGTCCATCCAGTCCACATTCATGGTTATTAACCCGATAGTGCCCAATACCGCCATTTGGCGGGCTTCAGTCGCAGTTTTGAAAAGCTTCAATATGTACTTAAAAAGTGTTTATAATGATTCACAGTGATTTTACCGAAGCCCGTTTAGAAATTAACTTTGGCACTAGAGGGTTAACGTGTTCAGTTGGAAATCTTTGAGGATTCGTAGATGTCCCTTTAGATCCCCTTTCGAAAACTTTTAACACGTTTTAGCCTAAGAGGACCCTTTTCGGCTTCAAGTTGTACATATTGATGCAAGGGTAGAAGATATAAAAGAGCTTCTAAGGCTTTGGATGGTGCACTGGCCATTGCTCCTGTTGTTGATAAGCATGCCAGACGTTGTAGTTTATCTAACTTTTTCTGAGCTGATAATTGTGAAGTTTTGGGCCACCACACTAGCGAGGCATAAGTTACTCTGGGTCTCACTATTGCCGAGTATATCCAGTGAATCATCCTCGGCTTGAGTCCCCATTTTTTGCCAAATGTATTGCTGCAAGCCCAAAGAGCGTTGTTTGCTTTTGAGATCGCATACTCTAGATGGTTGTTCCAGTTGAGCTTATGGTCAAGCATAACACCTAGGTACTTGGTTCGCTTGGATAGCACCAATTGTGTGTCTCCCAACTTTTTTTTTTTTAGTTTATTTGACACGGCACGATACATTTTCTGTTTTACTGAGCCAAGTACAATTCGTATTAATTCTACGTTAGCAGGGAAAAGAGGAAGGCCTTTTCTTTATTCTCGCGGCCGACTACGAGCTAGTGGGGATTTAAGGTGAGAGGAGGGGAGATACAATTTTGACTTAAAACTATTTTGGAACTTTGTTTTTCAACTGGTAGAGCAATTGTATTCTTGTTTGTTGTGGGTTCAAAATATTTGTGTAAGCATAGATGCGGGCTCTTCGTTTCCGTGTCTCCAGCATAGCATATTTGTATCCTTAATCTGACAAATAGACAAAGAAAATTTTAAATTTTAATGTCAGCGTTTTTCAGAAAGCAGTATAGCTGTGTCATGTACTGGAGATCACCGCTTCCCAGAATGTCTCTAACGGGTACGTTCGGTTGTTTTCCTCGGGCCCGAAGGGAATCTATAAGCTCGGACCTAACACCACAGTATTCGGTACACGACCAAACAACATGCTCGATGTCATGGTAGCCATCGCCACAAACGCAGTGATTACTGTCTACAAGCCCTATACGAAAGAGATGCGTGTTTAACGTGTAGTGATTGGACATAAGTCTGGACATCACGCGAATGAAGTCCCGACCTACATCCAACCCCTTGAACCATGCTTTCGTCGATACCTTAGGAAAAATGGAATGTAGCCACCGTCCCAGTTCATCTGAGTTCCATGATGATTGCCAACTGTTGAGTGTTCTCTGACGCAAAATGCTATAAAATTCATCATAAGCAATTGGTCTTTCATATATATCGCCATCAATAGCACCCACCTTAGCAAAAGAGTCAGCCTTTTCATTACCCGGAATCGAGCAATGAGAAGGGACCCACGCTGAGGTAACCCAGTAATTTTTATCTGTTAAAGCACTTAAAAACCGCCGTATTTTCCCCAGTAAATACGGGGTGTGCTTCACAGGCTTCATCGATCGCAGAGCCTCAATGGCACTGAGACTATCTGTGAAGATGAAGTAGTGGTCTGTGGGTAGGGTTTCGATGATTCCAAGAGAGTACTGAATAGCAGCAAGTTCTGCGACGTACACGGAAGCAGGAGCATCGAGTTTGTAGGAGGCGGTAAAATTTTCGTGGAAAACACCGAAGCCAGTGGACTCATCTAGATTAGATCCGTCAGTGTAAAACCTTTTATCATAACTAACATGTTTAAACTTATTCGAAAAAATCTTAGGGATCTCTTGGGGTCGCAATTGTTCCGGGATACCAGAAATGTCTTGTTTCATGGTGGTGTCGAAGAATATAGCATTATTAGAAGTATCTAAAAGTGCGACATTGGAGGAATCGTATGAAGATGGATTAATATCTTGAGCCATATAGTCAAAATATAAAGTCATAAATCTGGATTGAGATTGAAGGTCGACCAACCTCTCGAAATTTTCAATTACTAATGGGTTCATAACTGTGCATCGAATAAGCAACCGGTAAGAGAGATTCCAAAAACGATGTTTCAACGGAAGAATACCCGCTAACACTTCAAGACTCATCATAATGTGCGTGTTCGCGGCGCAGCGAAAGCAGAAACAGCCGTACTCAAAAACTGACAATATCGTTGTTTGGTATAACCTTAGAAGGTCTCCTGGGTGAGCACTCCACCAAGTTCCGGTAATCGTACGAAGAAAATTAATCCTCTGTTGGCATTTTTGTGTCAGATACCTAATATGACAAGCCCAGGTGCATTTAGAGCCGAACCAGACCCCGAGATATTCAGCGACTAAAACCTGAGTGATCGTTTTACCCGTTAGTAGGAGCTGCAGCTGAGCTGGGTTTTGCTTCCTAGAAAAAACGACCAGCTCAGTTTTCTCCGGAGAGAATTCGATACCCAGCTTAAGAGCCCATTCAGACAAATTTCCCCTGGACCCTTTTCGGCTTCAAGTTGTACATATTGATGCAAGGGTAGAAGATATAAAAGAGCTTCTAAGGCTTTGGATGGTGCACTGGCCATTGCTCCTGTTGTTGATAAGCATGCCAGACGTTGTAGTTTATCTAACTTTTTCTGAGCTGATAATTGTGAAGTTTTGGGCCACCACACTAGCGAGGCATAAGTTACTCTGGGTCTCACTATTGCCGAGTATATCCAGTGAATCATCCTCGGCTTGAGTCCCCATTTTTTGCCAAATGTATTGCTGCAAGCCCAAAGAGCGTTGTTTGCTTTTGAGATCGCATACTCTAGATGGTCGTTCCAGTTGAGCTTATGGTCAAGCATAACACCTAGGTACTTGGTTCGCTTGGATAGCACCAATTGTGTGTCTCCCAACTTAAGAGTTGCAATATTATACTTTCTATTTCTTGTAAATGGGATTATGACTGTTTTAGAAGGATTGACGCTTAGTCCTTCCAGGTTACACCATTTAAGTGTGTAGTTTAAGGCGTATTGCCTTCTATTGGAAATAGTAGATCCGCATTTACCCCTAACTAAAATAGTAATGTCATCAGCGAATCCGATGATTTCGTATCCTAGGTTCGTTAAGTTGTTAAGAAGATCATCGACAACAAGAGACCACAATAAGGGAGATAAAACCCCTCTTTGTGGGCAACCCCTTGTTGGTTTTGTCGTTAAAGTTGATCTTCCTAAATTGGCTGTTATCAACCGGTTTGATAACATAGCGATAGTCCAATTCAAGATGCACATGTCAAAACCGCGTTTTTTCATAGCATTTTTTTATAGATTCGTGAGAAGCATTGTCAAATGCTCCCTCAATATCAAGAAAGGCTGTCAGTGAGATTTCTTTAGCCTCAAAAGACTTCTCTAGTTTTGAAACCAGCGTGTGGAGTGCTGTTTCAGTTGATTTACCAGTTTGATAGGCGAACTGAAATTTGTTTTTTTTTCCTCATCTATGACTGAAATTTGTTTAATGGTCTACTTTTTAAGTATGATAGTTTGATATGTAGATCAATGATTTTTTCCATCATTTTCAAAATGACAGAAGTTATACTGATTGGTCTATATGCTTTGGGACTCGACGTTTTCCAGCCTTCGGGATAAATATGACACGGACTTCTCGCCATTTACTCGGAATGTAGCTTAGTGTCATGCTAGCCCTGAACATCTCCACCAGACAGAGGACTATAATATCCTTGCTTTTTTGTAAAAGCACTGGATAAATCCCATCTGGTCCCGGCGATTTCAAGGGTTTTAAGAAATCCACTGCCCATTCAACTCTTGACGTCGTGAATTTTACACTGGCTAATTCTTGAGCTTGAACCTTGTCTAGAATTGAGCTAGATTGAGCCATATAGAAGTCCTGTGCATTTTCGGAAGTCAATTGAGTCGAGCCTGGGAAGTGTGTATCCATCATGACACTAAGTGTTTCCTGAGAGTCTGTTGTGAACTGACCGTTTTCGTTCTTTAAGCGGCCAAGCCCATTTGTGTGATCTGTAGAGAGGGCTTTATGAAGTCTAGCTACAACTGGCAAGTTTTCAACTTGCTCACATGTACGCTTCCAGTCCCTTCTCTCTGATTTTTGAATCTCTCGATTATATTCTGTTAGACAGCTTTTATATTCTGTCCAATTTCCGGTAGTTCTTACTAGAATTTTTCCGTTTCACCGGGCAACTTTCTTCGAAGGAATCTATTATATTAGTTAGAAAAGATGAGGAAACAGATTCGAGTTTTTCAGTGGAAGAGATGTCCAGTGAGAGCAAAATCTTGTTTGAGAGTGTGGGATAGTAGCTATCCCAATTAGTTTTTCTAGGATCTCTGAATTTTTCGGACACGAGCTCCCCAGAAACATAGTTGAATATAATTTGTTCGTGGTCCGACAATGATTGTTCTTCTGACACGTGCCAGTTCACAATCATTCCAGATTGTTTAGCGCTACAAAATGTTAGATCAAGAATCTTTTGTCTAATTCTAGCAACAAATGTTGGATCATTACCTTGATTACAAATGTTTATGTTGTGAGAAATTAAATATTGAAATAAACACTCACCTCTAACGTTGATGTTGCTGCTACCCCAAACCGTGTTGTGGGCATTCGCATTACATCCTATTATGAGCTGTTTGTTTTTTTTTTTTGCAGTGTTGAACAAGCGCAGCAACTTCTTTTGGAGGAATTTCAGCGTTATCTCCTGGGAAATACGCAGAGGCAATTATGATCTCCGTTATCCCACGAGTCGTTGGAACCTCCACTTGCCACGACGTCTCTACTGATGAATTCTGTAACGGGTATAAATGTTAAGTTTTCCCGTATAAGAATTGCTGCTCTGGGAGCAGTTTGTGTACTATCATAAAGAAGCTTACATTTTGGTGTAGAAATTACTTGAACTCTATTGTTGTTGGACCAGGGTTCTTGGATTAGAGCCAAGTCCAAGTTGTCTCGAGTGAACCTGCTACATAGGACGCTGCTACAATGTAGGTTCACTTGAATAAATTTTATTTTATTGGACATTTTTGTTTGGGTTACCATTTTTCAGGGACGTGTGATTCTCCCTCTGATTGGAGTGGTTTTCAAATGTGCGTGTGCTCGATTGGATCGTACCCCTGGCCGGGGCTTCAGGGCCAATGTTGTTTGACCCTGAGGTCCGTTTACCATAGGCATCATTGATGCCCTTGGCATTGCCCTCTGGGATTGTGCGATCGGTTTTCCCAAACTGTCCAAAGTTGCCCTTCCTCCCTTCGTTGGAGACTACAGTTTTGGATTTGCCTGATGATTTGGTAGATTTTTTAAACAATATCTGTCCAAATTTATAGTTGATGTGCATATCGCGATCAACTAGCGTCTTCATCGACGCACCGTCGACCGTTAGTGCCCACTCAATGTGCAGATTGTTAATCACCGAGCGATTCAGGATTCTCCATGCATCGGTGTTCAAGTTATCATTTTGGCTTTCTATAAGCGCTTTAATGGTGTTATTGTCGTATTTAGAGCTCTTTGGAAAGATAACGACAAGAATATCTTTCTTTGGAATGTTACTTTCGTCAACGGTGACGAGCTCCGCATCATCTCAAGGAACTAAGGTAGGGACAGTCTTAATCAACCACTCAGATGTTTGCTTATCGAGACAGTTTATTATCATGAACCCTGGTTTATAAGTGCAATTAGCAAACTTTGGCTTCAAGGGGATGTGTGTGTGAAGGCGAGAAAAAATGACGCGTGATATATCGCTCCGTGATTTTCAATTAATTTATGCTTGAAAACAGTGAGTAAATGTTCAGAAACGTAGTGATCGAAAGATAGGAAATCAGAATGCTTGATGAATGAGAGTTTTAATAGTTTCTACGAAAGGGCGGTGAGAAAAAGGGAATCAAATTCTACAGTTGCTGTGATCAACTATGGATATGGCTGATCAGTTGAAGTGGTAGGAGTAGGTGTGCAAAAGAGTAAAGGAGTAGATGTGAATACACCAGCATTTCGGTGTTTCAATACTGCGATCAGGGAAAACCATCAGCATTACTTGGGAAATATACGGTCATTCAGATAAGTACCAGATTAACAAATAAATAATTGATATCATCATTGTATTGAATAGGAAAGAGCTGGTCAGCCTGTGCACCGGAGGGGCGTCGGGGCGCTCGCCGCTGTGGTGACTGTCTCATAGAAACGGATAACGGCGTTGGGTGTCTCGTCGTCTCTCTGGTGTATAGCCTGACTAGAAAGAACGCAGTTTTTAATGCGTTTGTGTGCAGCAGTTGTGTACCGGTTGAGTAGATAGGGGATTCGGCGACACTGCTAAGAAGCAAAGTGGTTGGATTTGAGTGCGATTTAGTCATTCAATTCAGTTTGTCGGTGAAAGTGAAGGCATGCCTGTGAAATGCAAATGGAAGTTCATTTGAATGTTTGGAAAATCCGCTTCCGCCTCTTGATGAAGTAGTGTTAGTGTTAGTGTTGGTGTCTGTGCTGAAACCTCCCGCGTACGACACTGCCCGCAACAACACCATGAATCTCCTGGCGAGGAGAATAAGGATAAGTAGTAGCATTAGTATTGGTGATGTGATGTTCTGCATGTGGGGAGGGAAATAAGACGATACAGCTCTAGTTTTGGCACCTCTGATTTGGCGGGCTTGGCGGGCCTTGAAGCAAAATTCTTTTCTAGCAACATGAAGAAGTAACAATACCGAGATGTGGGTTAATTTTACCCACGTTGGATTTGTTGTCAAATTTTTTTTTTCTCGGTTACTTTTTAGCTAGTGAAGTGTTACCATGTATTGTCGAGCTTGTTCAGTCTTGAGTCTTCATAAGCATTGCTGCTCTATTGATTTTCACCTAAATTGATAAAAGTAACTAATTTATTTTTACTTTATTCTTACTGCTTTTCATGCAGAATGTACAGGGAAATTTTGCTTCGAGGGCTTGAAATATGAAATGACATTTATCATTGATATTGATGTTGATCGATTGTCGAATGTAAACATGCGTTTGATACAATTGAAATTCGTGCAATACATTACAAATTCGTTGTTGGAGAGTTTTTTCCCCCACGAACATGATAATTTATCATAATTAGCGAAAGTCCGCCGCACGGCGTGCAGTGTTGTTTTGGCAGAAATTCGATGGTCTCGAGGAACAGTTCCTTGTGCCTCTTCAAGTACCATCAGTTCGGCGTGCCTAGTCGGAGGAAAGGTTTTCTTGAGGAACGGGATGGTAGCAGCCTTCTGAGGCTACGTAGTGTTTTTCGCGGGAGGATCCGGCTCCGATTCAGCTGACCTGAACTGCCTGGGCCTTTCTTCTCTTTTGTGGGTGTTTCGTTTCTGGTGCAGTGGTTGCAGAGCTGTGATGAGTCGCATGTGGTGGTGATCGTACAGGCGTCAATTTCGGCCTATTTTTTCCTCATTCTATGCCTCATTTATTAAAGAGAGCAAAAGTTTTGTTCATTGCAGTGATTAGACTAGATTGAATTGAAATCAGTACTGATGTGGTCATTATATACAGTGGAGCAAACCGAGTAGAAGGGTGGTAATCTATTGACCACTTGCGAATCTGTTCTATTTGTTAAGCGAGGGGCGAAGAGACAAGGAAAGTTGTAATAGTGGTTGGTGCGGATCTGCATCGCACAGGCTGCATCTGGGCCTGTTGCAACGCTTTAGAAGTTGAGCTGTGCAGGAGTGTGAATATCTGCGGGCTTAAGAGATCCTTGGGAACAGGCTTCACCAATGTCCGGCGGCTGGTTGATGCTTTGAGTGTGTGTCAAGGACAAAAGATTATAATTTGCAGATATTCTTAAGGTACATACAGGAGAGGGTATTTTACTATTATTTACAATTCATAAATCATTGTTACATTTAATTAAATAATTAACAGGTTTCCAACAAAACATATAAAACAATTCAAACCAAATCATGATTCGTGTAGAGGGGCATCGGAATCGCTTTCTAAAATGGTATTTGTGTCAGATATTATCTCATATGAAAAAAAAAAACAGATTACCCAGTCGATAGAATCGGATTTCTCCTAGTCATAAATTTCTAATAGCTTACGGTGAAGAATGACCTTCTCGATTGCTAAGATTTTCCATTCATCACACGACATGTGGTAGAAGCGGTTTAATTACATTTTGTCTGATACCCCGGTCAACATGATCTCAATCGTCGAGCCCTTCAGCGCGTAGCAGCGCGAATAATATGAGTGCAGGGTCTTTATGGGCCATGTTGTGGAGGGGAGGGTTGAAGGTTTCGCGGGTGTTCTTTCATAATTTGTGGATGATAGCTGAGAGTTTTATGGGGTAAAATGAAAATAAGTTAAATATAAACCAAAACCATCACAAAATAAACAAGCACAACAAAGGAGAGAGTATTGGTGGGGTTTATGCTTTAATTTTTCGATTTTTCTAGATTTTGAACAGTGGTTTCATATATTATGCCCCGATTATGATTAGTTTGGCATTTTGTCAACAAACCTATAACTATTTTTTGACCAATATGTAGACCTGCAGTATCTGCAGTTTTTTTAAATTATTACGGCTTTGGATGCATGAAATTTTGCCATTTTTAGGTAACACCCGCACCGATAAAAAGAGAGAATAAGGCTTCGGTATAAACGCGTTTCCGGCCCGGGAGATTTCTGCTGATATAAATGTCTTCGGGATGTAGTGATTTCGCGAAGTATACCCAGATATTTGTTCTGTGGCCGTTTAGCCGAAATTTAGTTCAGTCAATGAATATCTTGCGTCGACAAGTAAAAAAGAATCGATATAACCGCTATCTGTCTGCGCTTCTGCATCGATTGGAGCGAATGAAGCAGTCGCGCGTAATATTATTTATTTATTTATTTCGTCAAGCAAATGTAGACTACAGTTATAATAATACAATGTTTTCTTATATTCTATACATTATTTCCAGTAGTTAGTCGTTTTTTTTATTTGATTTCTGCCCATGGTGATGTCGATATTTTCGCAGTGCTGATTATAGTGACGCATCATGCGATTTATTGGGCCATTTTTTGAGTAGTTTGTTCTGTGAGAATTTTCCGAAAATATTTTACGATTTCTTAATTGACGACTGGGTGCATAAAAATTTAGTTGTGATAATAATTGAGTAGATTGCACGCGTTGAGAAATAGTGTCATTGATGAAAGAAAAGCATTGAAAGATCGCGGCGTTCTTTAAGTGCTTGTATGTCTATAAGCATGCAGCGTGCTTCATATGATGGTAAGGGAAATGATGTCCAATTTAGCTTACGAAGCGCGTACAAAAGAAATTGTTTTTGGACAGATTCAATGCGTTCTTCATGTGTGGCAATATAGGGATTCCATACAATGCTACAATATTCCAGAATGGGTCGGACGTATGTAATATATAATAGTTTGATTGTATATGGGTCTTGAAAATTGTGGCCGAAGCGTTTTATAAAGCCCAGCATACTATTTGCTTTGTTGATAATTGTATTATAATGTTCTATGAATGTAACTTTGGAGTCTAAGATTACGCTTAGGTCCCTTACGATTTTGCATTTTTCTACTGGTTGGTTTCCTACGAAAATGTTTGTAGGTGGTGTTACTGTTTTTCTGCTAAAGGCTATTGAATTACATTTTTTAATGTTGAGTTGTAATAGGCTTTTGTTGCACCAAGTGTAGAATACATTAATTTCATTCTGGAATATTTCGAAGTCTTCTGCATTGGTTATTTCTATAAAGAGCTTCATGTCATCAGCATATACAAGCACATGTATTGACTTAAGAAGAAAGGAAATGTCATTTACGTATAATATAAAAAGAAAAGGGGCCCAGGTGGGAACCTTGAGGAACCCCAGAAGTTACTTCTATTGGGTTTGAAAAGTAATTTTGAAAGCGGACTATTTGTGTTCGTTTTGTTAAGTATGACTGCAGCCATTCCAAAAATTTTGTTTCAGTTCCGTATTTTTCGAGCTTGAAGAGTAATAATGGTATGTCGATTCTGTCAAATGCCTTGCTAAAGTCCGTATAAAGAGCTTCTACGTGGTTACCGTTGTCCATTACAGTCAGAGCGAAAGTTATGAATTCCAAAGATTTGTGGTAGTTGATCGGCCTTTGTAAAAGCCGTGCTGTTGAGTTTTAATTTGGTGTTTTACTTGTTGAAAGATTTTTTCATTAAATATTGATTCAAATAATTTTGGAATGCATGAAATAATGGCAATCCCACGATAATTACGAATGTCAGATTTAGCGCCAGATTTGAAAATTGGCACTAAATTTGAAGTTTTCCAGAGTTCTGGGAAAATTCCATTCTTCAGGGACATGTTAAAAAGGTGTTGTAAGGGTGTAGATAGTTGTTCTGCCAAATTTTTGAGAAAAATTGGAGCTATTCTGTCAGGTCCAGGACCTTTCGTAGCGTCTAAATTTTTAAGTGCGTTTTGAATTTCGAATTCAGATATTTGATTGACAGATAAAGAATTCGAAAATTCAGGAAAATACGGGAAGTATTCGCGGTCGCGATCTGTTTCTTCATATGTGGTGTAAATTTCTTGAAAAAAAGTGGCAAAAAGACTACATATTTCATTACTAGTTTGTCCTACATTACTGTCAAGATGCATTCGTGATGGAAAGTTGTTACTTTTTAGTTTGGTTTATACGTAATTAAAGAAGTTCTTTGGGCAAGACTTGATTTGATGCTCGATTTTACGATTATGTCCTTCATGTGCAATTTTAATGGCTGCGTCAAGTTGACAGCAAATTTCTTGGTAATTTTGAAGATTTTTGCTATTGTTGTCTTTTTTGTATATTTTATGTGCTTTTTGTTTTCTATTTTTTAGGTTCTTCAATTGTGGATTAAACCACACTGGATATTTGTTGGTGTTCGTTCGTCTTTTTTTTTTAGAGGTACATTTTCTGATATAATTTGATTAATTATTTCATAAAATTTTGTTACTTATTCGTTGACATTTCCTTCTTTACAAATTATACTACGCCAATTTATTATGCGAAGTCTACGTTTGACTTGTTCGAAGTCAGTTTTGTGGTATTCCGGTACATCCTCGTACTCGCAGTCGCTGGGGTACGAAGTGTTATTCATTACTATTGAATATTCAATTGCTGTGTGGAATGCTTCATTTTTCCAGATGGGAGTCAATGATGCATCTACACAGAAGTCTTCAGTGCAGTTTGTGAATAATAGGTCTAAATAAGTATTTTGTTTGTTTTTGACATGATTGATTTGATATAGACCGAGTTCTGAGGATTTGCCAAAAAGATACTGCAGTGTTTCGTTTTCGCCTACGACTGGGAGTAAGATAGATTCATTTTCAATGTCTACAATAAAGTCTGCATTACGTTGGTTGAAGTCGCCATAGACATGCAGTTTTACTTCTGGTTTCATGTTAGACATAATAGATTCTAGAGTTTTGAAAAATAATTCATACGAATGTTTATGAGCATGTTTCGGTGGAAAGTACACGGAACAGAAGATATGTTCTTTCCCAGCAATAAATGCTTTGGCCCATACGTGTTCAAATTCTTTATATTTGTCGGATATTATTTCTTCAGAAGTAAAGTCTACATTAATGGCAATGAGGACTCCACCGCCTGACTTTTTTTGACTGGTAGACAAATTCCGATCGTGCCGGAATACATTGTAATTGTTTCCAAATACTTCTTCGCTTCTTACGCTTTCGTCCCAGCTACTTTCAGTTCTTAAAATTATTTTAAAAGATGACGGCAATAGATTTTGTTGAATTTCTTTCATTTTGCTTGGGCTTTTCATGCGATTGAAATTCTGACAATAGATAAGAATCTCAGTCGCATTCTGTCGAGGAAGCGAAGAAGTGTTAGTCAAGTTATTACTTATGTTTAAATATAATGGTTCTGCCTCAGAAGAGGGCGTCCTTACTTGCGAAAATTTGTACTAAATTTATTTACACTTTCGCGAAGTTGTTGAAGACGGTGCGTGCGTTCATTTGATAAAAAATGACGATATGATTGAAGGTCGGCTACTGCTTCGGCTGGCGTGAGTCCATATTCCTGATGGACTTCAATACTTCGGTGTAAACGCGTATCCAGCCCGGGTGAGGATGCCCATCTATGTGGTTTCGAAGTGTAGTGACTACGTGATATTTATTCTCAGATATTTATTCGTGTCTCACGGTGACCGTTTAGTCAGATCGGAATAAATTTCGTTCAGTCGATGAATATCGTGATTGAATTTATGACTACGCGATGTATTTCGAAGAACCGCATCCGCTAAAGTGCGTCTGAATTCTGGAAAATATTCTTGGATATTTCATGTGGTGGATAGTTTATTCGCGCACGTCACCCTAACGATCGTAAGGACGTGGCCGGCGCCGTTATGGATCTATACAAAGCGGAAGCTATTGAATTGTTGTACATTGAAGATGGTAAACTGATCCCAAGTTGCTATATACGTGGTTCTCTGTGCAACTTCACTAGCTCAGATCCATCACGGAGGAGCAACTACGAAATGTGCGGTCGTTAAAGCTCAATCTCAGCCGTTGTGTACCGGTTGAGTGAGACAAGATCAATTTGTTTGCGTGTGTAGTGCGAACTGTTGCCGTTTTGTCGTTCGATTGCTCGGCGGTGGTATGTGTGTTGACGCTGATGGGGTTGTATGCCAGTGGAGTGGTGGTGAATGAAGAAAGGAATATATTGAATGTGTGTTTCTGTGCCTTCGGCACGCAGCTCGTTGGCATTGACAGTGAGCGTGTTTATGCAGTGCGCATCGCGCACTACATCTGGGATTCTTTTGGAAATTTTATTTTTATTTTGGTTATGTAGAAAAATAGAACTGGAGATTGGCAGGTTTTTCTAGAGACTGGAGGGAAGGGTTGAGATCTATATACTGTTTTCTGCTGGCGTTATCGTTATTGGCGTTTTGATAGGTGTTCAGATAACGTGATATAAGTTTGCAACAGTTGCACCATGATTGGTTTGATACTTTGTCAATACGTGCTAGGCCTCTGCCAGGCTGGGTGCAGGGGGCGGCGCGGGCCGGTTCGCCGAGCCGTGGGTTAGTGTATAGCCGTAAGTAGAGCGATACTTTTCGCGTTTTTTCGCGTTTGGCCTGGCAGAGCCCTTAGACTTTTGGTTAGTTTGTATATCTGCATTTTCATGTTTTTACGATTTTGAATGCGTAGAACGCGATATGGCTTTACAAGTAGTATAATTACGAAGGCTGTTCGCAATCTCATCCATAGAGTATTGGCGTAATAAGAAAAAATTTCCAGTATAAGATTTTCTACTAACCGGTTTCTATTTTTTTCGATTTGTCTAGCTTTTGATCGATTATTGATTATGACCAATTCTTGTTTCAGGGTGACACGAGCTCACGACAATTATATCCTGATTGTGGCTAGTCTGGCACTCTGTGCATAAATTTAAGGCAATTTGGTGAAAATAAATATGTTTTTTTTAATTCTACGGCTTTGTATGCATGAAGATTCGCCAGTTTTTCTGAAATCTTATGATTCAATTTTTTCGATTTTTCTAGCTTTTGAACAGAGGTTTTTGTATACTATGTCCCAATTATGACTAGTTTGGCATTTTGTCGACAAACTTAGGATATATAGGGGAACTGCTCCATTATTCATTTCAGCCCATATATTCATCTCATACAACATAAAAACACAATTGAAAACAGAAAAAACGCATATTTGCTAACTAAATCGATCTGCTAATCCATGGAATGGATTCTTCTTAGTTCACTTTATATTTCTCATTAAGTAGAATCCTCAAAAACTCACTTGAAAGCTCTAAATTTGATATAATAGTCAGGCATCTGCACTCGAAAACTCATTTAATTCAATCACCTACCTCAGAAAACAAAATTCGCGCATTACTCTATACGGCTACAACGAGACTCGTTCAGCAGCCAACCAAAGTTTTTCTCATCACTAGCGGACCATCTTTTATTTTAATCATTAAACAACATCACTACACTAAGAATACTTTAATCTTTGAAACGTTCACCTAAAATTTCCAAAAACCAGCTTGAATTAGCAAAAATATATGAGATGAATTTCTGCAATTCTTAAATTTCAACTGTATGTATTTTCATCTGTTTTCACTGCCTTGAAGAAAATCCAAAGTTGCCAAATCGGTTTCTGTTAATACGAACAAATCATACTGAGAATGTTGAGTTATTCCGACATAATTGACATAGTTGGACAGCACTGCAGTGGTTATCTAGATTACCATATTTGCACGTAAACAACTACAGCGGATATCTAGGTAACCTACTACGACGGGCTGCGGCTACGTGCAGTCATGATAATGTGATTCATTCATGATTAACAGTGCATTGCAGTGTGATGAATATGGGGGCGTCGTGAGATGAATAATTGAGCAGTTATTTAAGTTTTCAGATGGATATGGAAGCGTTGTGCAAAATGGTTTGTTTTATAAAATTCAGGATTAATCTAGCTAAGTTTACTAAATATACAAAACTGAACGATTCTATGAGAGCACGTAAGCGTATTTTGTTTGTTTGCTCAATGATTTCATGAAAATTTGTTGTTTAATCCTTGCATTCTTCGTGAATATCGGCTTAATGAGATGAATAATGGAGCAGTTCCCCTATTTTGGTCAATTTGCATTTCTGCATTTTTTTAAACTATTGGGGCTTTGGATGCATGAAACTTTGCCAATTTTTCTATTTGATAGGCAACACTCGCATCAACAGCTAATAGAGAATCGGCGTGAAATATCGTACTCCCGAGCGTCTCCGTCGGTAGGCGTGGATTGGGCGGTCGTGCATAATGCTTCGGTGTAAATGCGTCTCCGGCCCGGGAGAGTTCTGCTCATATAAATGTTTTCGAAATGTGGTGTAATATACCACACACACCTGTGCGTGGCTCTAATAACACTGTATCGTTTATTTCTGCTTCAAATCGGTCTCAAATCAAGAAATCGCTTTTCAAGAACAGACGAACAATTTACAAGAAACGTCGTTAGTCGACCTGTTAAGCTCAAAGCCAGATGTCCGGGTCACCGAATATCTAGAGACTTCGCGTCGATACCTTTCATGAGGTCGTATTTTCTACAGATTGGTTAAAACCGTGTTATAATTTTCGGTATAAAGAGGGTCACTTCACGAAGAAGTGATAGGAGTAGCATGGCGTTAACGTAGGCTCTACTCTCGTAGCTTTCGTAACATTGTGTAGTCAACTGAGATAAATCAATGAGAGATACGTTTCGGTAGTTGCATAATGACTTCATAAACAGATGCTCGAATATTTGAATCTGTCTTGATTGAGTCATAGGTCCGGTATCCTCGCGTGCGGTGTTACATCATCAACCGGAATGAGTTCGGATCGCGTCATGATTTCCGTAGAAGATATAATGAACTCGTACGCGCGATATTTGTTATTATGAACCCGGTACTAGAAATCAGCGCATCGTTTACCAAAACTAAACCTGCTGCAAACCTTACCCGTCTCTCCAACATCCCAGTGATTACTCGTGGAAGTGCAGAGGTGTTCTCGGCTTCCAATAAAGCGAGTATCACGTCAACATATTCCTATATAAACTCCTCAATTGACCTGCATTCGGATGCGACCGGCGCTGGTATTGCCTAATATAAAGATTAAGGTCATCAGTTTTTACACATTGAGGATGAATGTTAATCCCAAGCATCATCCATTGGTTCTCTGTGTAATTACAGCTGATCTGGCAATAACGGAGTAGCAACCGCGGGCGGTCAATCATGCTCATGCTCATGCTCATGCTCATGCAATTAGCAAACTTTGGCTTCAATTGCTCTTTACGTTGAAGTACTACAGCACCAAAAATAGCCTCTCCGACGAGGTTTTGTTGATCTGTACTCAACTCAACGAAAGGATAATTTTTTGGGAGTATTCCCACTTTGACTCGACTAGTGACATCACTGTACGAGAGTTGCTTGGGTATTGTAGGAATTACAGCACTATTCTGGCTCTTTGGCAGCTCAGAAGTGGAACCTCTTGCAACATCTAGTCTTTGGTTCACAGAAACTAAACCGTTACGACACAATGCAGCTTGTCGACTCACCGACCACCGGAAGATTTTCTACAGGGGTAGAAATGGCGTCACATACTCCTTGACCACAGTTTTTGACGGTGACATTGATTCCGTCATCCTCGTCACTCAAAACGTCGTCTAGGGCAACATGATCAGGAGTGTTGAGAATTGACGACGAACACGAAGCAACATCTTCCAGCGATTTGCTCTGTAGGCCATCGTCCATCGGATTTTCATTCGGGAATGGGTTAATCTTATACTGTAGATTTTTTTAAAACAGTTGAAATTTTCACGTATCAGCAAAAGAGTTATCGCCTTCCTCGTACATATTAAACGTTCTAGTATACTTAAAGGATAAATTTGGCGTACAATATGCGCAGCATGTCTTGTGTTACTAAAATGTCTTTTTTATTTTTCAAAATAACGAAAAAAAATATATTGCTCTATCTTGAAGCACAACTTCTTGAGAAAACTTTTGTAAATTTTCCTAGAGCTTCGAGCAATAGGAAGAAAGTTGAATAGATTTCAAGTGCAGCTCGCCACGGCGCCATAAGCTCAACATTCAACTCGATATGGTGTTTTGCATAAAATGGCTGTGCCGAGTTACTGCCGGTTTTCTTCAATTTTTCATAAATTTTCGTTATTACCGTCTTCGATCGTAATAGATTTTTTCAATAAACAAATAACTTTTTGCTATCAAATAACTGTACTATTGAAAAATTACAATTTCAATGCATATAAAAATTGCAACACACTTTAAAAAAAATCCAAACTGCTTATTTTCTCGAGCAAAAAGGTTTATGATCCCCATCATGTTCTTGACTTATTCATAGTCTATCCTCAATGAATTACAACGGGTACTGCCTTATTCCATCACTTGACAACCTAATTTTGATGGCAATGCGTTGACATTACAGAGTTTATTGGACATATAACTATGAAATAATGAAAATTGACATCCGCATCAACATCTGCACCCGTAATCACATATCCGCATCCGCATCCGCATCCACATCATACCATGCGGATATTGAAAAAAAATATCGCTTCATAAAATATTGCAGAAAAATTTTCCTTGGTGAATTTACTGCTCGCCCAAATAACTTTTGCACTGGGGAGGGGCATGGTTATGTGAAAAAAGCAAAATATAACACGAGGGATGCTACGGATATCCGCATCCGCGAATGCGGAACATCTTCATGAAAATTGACATCTGCATAAACATCTGCATCCGTAATCACATATCCGCATCCGCAAACAAATCCAAACTGCTTATTTGCTCGAGCAAAAAGGTTTATGATCCCCATCATGTTCTTGACTTATTCATAGTCTATCCTCAATGAATTACAACGGGTACTGCCTTATTCCATCACTTGACAACCTAATTTTGATGGCAATGCGTTGACATTACAGAGCTTATTGGACATATAACTATGAATTAAGGTTCATAATCAACTGACAGTGGTTTGGCTAACTTTAAATTTCATTTAGGGTAGTTAGGGGTAATTTGGACCCCTGGGGTGAAATGGACAGGTGCTTTATCTTGGAAAGTATTACATTTTTGGGTTCCATGTACTACTTCATCCTTTCCTTGAACTACTAAACCCTAACTAATATAAAAATTTCATGGTTTGCTGTGACAGGTGCACCGCGGTGCCAATGTAAACAAAGGAAACATCAAAAGTTGATTTTTCTGTAAGTTTTACGCTCGTGTATTTAAGGTTTTTTGAGAACTTCTTCGATGTTTTCAGTTTAATGAGCTTTGCAGCCGTGTTTGTCTAGTAAAAGAGTATATTTTAATGACAGATTGCGAAAAGTTTGATCGAAAATAGTGGAAGGAATTGAGTTTTTAGAAAGGCGTCCTGTTTGGGGTAAAATGGACAGTTTTCGGGGTGATATGGACAGGCGAGTTTGAAGTAAATTCTTTTGTCGGACTGATGCCGCGGGCATATAAAAACGAACGGATAGACGGCGGTGTACAAACAATAAACTGTAAAAAGTGTTGCAGGCAATCTGGGATGATTTATCTGTACAAAAAGTGTTTTCAATGCCCCGCAGAGTGGCGGGTTTCTGAACAAAAGTTGGAAAAACCAAATTTTTTTTCTAAAATGCTTGAAAATGACGTATAATGTCAATTTTTGGGTGCTGAACTCATTTCTGATGTCCGAAAATGATGTTTCCCTAAAATGCCGTTAAACCTTTTTTATTATCAGATTTATTTTTTTGTTCAGATCAAAATCGGCAATCATTTTTCAAAAAATTGTTACTTTTGAGCCGTTTGACCGATTAAAAGATTTAATGGAAAACTTAAGGAATTTGATAGGCCTTTCAAGGAAAAATAAGAAATCGTACCTCAACGTACATTCGTTATATATTTTCCCGTTTCGCGAATTTGGGATTAACGGATTTAGAACGACGATATGCAAACCGGGACCCAAAAATTCGAAAAATACGGTTTATTTCATATAGGCTGTTGACTATCCGATCATTCCGAACTGTTTCACGAGACTGTACGGTACACAAGAGTTCTGAAAAATAACATAAATTTCCCCTCAAAATGAAACTCGTTGATCCAAAATCAGATCAAAATTGAGGGAATTAGGTAATCGAAGTTGAGCTCAAAATTGTGATTTTCGAACATAAAAATCATTGAAATTTCCTGACACAGCAACTCTCAAAGTGCTGCCAAAAATTGGTATATCATCCGATTCTCATAAAACTTACATCACACATACACTGACACACACACATACACACACATAGACAGACACACACATACACACGCACACAGTCACACACACTCACGCGCACACACGCACACAAACACACACGCACACAAACACACACGCACACAAACACGCACGCACACACTCACATACACACACATGCACGCACGCACACACATGCACACACACACAAACGCGCGTGTGCGACACACGATCGCATACTCAGTTTCTAGTATGAACAATTGGAGAAAAGAAATTTTTTGGCCTACTGTGGAACCACTGTGCAATGCCTAAGAATTGCAGTTATCATTCCGTATGCCTGATATCACCTTCTGCTGTGTATTAAGCAACTATTGATACTATAAAACTCACATTTTTTACCCTGTCCACATCACCCCAAACACTGTCCATATTACCCCAATAGCTGTCTATTTTCACCCCAAACGATTTTTTTATGTCCGAAAATCATAATTTATAGTTTCGTTAATTTTTTTGTTCTTTTGACCTCAATATCAAGGTTTTTTCGTGCAGAAACATAGAAAACAGATCAATATAACTATAATACATTACGTTTATGGGATAGAAAAAACAGGTTACGAAATAACAGGAGTTTTCCTTAGGGGGTCCAAATTACCCCAAACTACCCTACATGCTTGATATCTTTGATACTTTGTCTTTCTTACATCTCAAAATTGCCTTCCGCCCTTTATTACGTTTTTGGCGGTTTTTGCCGATGCTCCTGCATCAGAACCTTTAGCCATGTGCCATATAACACGTGTGCCGAATATAAGTTAGGACGCAGTTAGCTTTGATTTCCTTACGACTGACTTCATACCAGGCGAGAGGAAGTGAGTGGAGGACTAAAAGCAAAGGTAACTTGTAGTCAGAACAGGAGTGCTTGCGTTGCTACACTTAAAAAATAACAAACTTTAGTGTACCTCAGGTTCAGAGTTTGCTTGGGAAAAAGACAATTTGAATAACTTTCGTTTATCGTGCGCGTGACTGAATGACAAGTAAACTATATATATTCCGATTTAAATATTATATAGAACATCTACCATGACTAAGTTCTGTATGGTGCTGGTCATACTTGGTGAGTATTTTTAATTCCAATACATTCCATGTTTCGAAAAATGGTGTTGCAGTTGGTTTCATCAAGGAAAAGTCGAATGAAATCTGAAAAATAATTACTTGCATTTATCAATCTATTTTTAAAATCACTAATGAATCAATGAATCAATAAAATCTTAAAGATAAGTAACAGTTCAACTGATGCATTGGCCAACCAGCAAAGCTCATGTTAAGTTGTGAATGAAGTAAAATAACAAGATAAAAATAACATGCACACTTTTTTTATACGGTTCTGAAAAAAAATCATAGTCAATTAATTCTGCAATACGAAACGCGTAGGAATTATCGCAGAACACTCAATACTGTCAAAACGAAAGTGACGTTCTTTATAATAGCTCTCGCCCTTTTTTCAATGAGAAGGTATCGCAGGTAAAACATGGTAAACATAATATAAAATTTTGAGGCAACCAGGAAGGTGGTGTTTTACGAACAGCTTCACAACCGTTCTTTACCGTCTTCCACTACCCCATAATGGTTTGGTGAGTTTTTATAAATAATTTACTTGGGCTAAAATATACGCAACAAAATATTGCGTGCAAAGTCGAAGTGGTATAGCGTATAAGCACAAGGGATGTAAAGGATATCCACATTCGCATCCGCAAATGCGGAACATCCGCATGAAAATTGACATCCGCATCAACATCTGCATCCGTAATCTCATATCCGCATCCGCATCTGCAGATGTCTGAAAAATCACATCCGTAACATCCCTGATACGCACTATATTCAATGAGGTGCCAAAAACATCGACTTCATGAAGTTTGTTTAGTGGCAGGGCTTGGTAGTTTCACCTCTCTAAAAAAGTCCCCATGAAAATTCGAGCCCAACCGGACTTCAGGAAGTGAAGCCTCTAGAATGTCAGAGATTCACTTTATTGACTCATGAAAAAAGTGAAAAGACAACCTCTATGGAATATGAGGAAACCGATCTAATGAAATAATACAACATTAACAGTATCCTGCGATGATATACGACATATCGAAATCCCATTAGAATTCTCAATATTTTGATTTTTATTTAGTAATTTTTGTTAAAAGTCGGTGCTTTATGCACAATAAGTGAGCCACTTTGACAAAACTGATTTAGGTCGAAAATCAGTATTAATACTCACCAATTTACCTTTATATGCTGACCGTACAGGAAACGTAGCAAACATCTTGGAAAACGATGAGTCAGTGCCATCGCCATGTCTGCTAACGAAAGTGATCTCCCATAGTTCAAAAATACGTGCTCTTGTTTGCTGGTTGGGGACTATGTATTTTAGTTCAAGTATCTGTGAAATTGAATAGTTTTTTATCAGTATTTGTTCCCTGATTGAAAGTCTTACCAACTCTTCAAGCTCAATTTCGTTCTCCACTGTTGAAGGTGTAATAGAAATATTTCCGCAGGATGGTAACTCATGCAGGCGGCGACGTTTGATCACACGGTCTTCTGATTTACGTGCCAAGTACTCCATGCGATAATGAAGCCGTCCTGCATGTCTATTCAGTCCTCTAGCGTGAGCAAGAAACCACAATCCCTAAAGGTGAACATAGAATCAAATTTTATGTATACAATTGTGTTTTCGGTTGCTGCATACATATAACGAGAAAATTGATGTCTAGAATAATTCAAACAAATTAACAATTGTGAGCTTTTGATATTTACCTGTGAAACTTCTGAAGTTGCTGCAAGTGCTGGATAAGATTGGACGAGGGAAACAGCTATTTGGTTCTTATAAAAGTTATTCGGTCAGCTGCATGTCAGAAAATGTTTTAATTATTTTTCTGTATTTTCCATTGATTGTAAAAATTATTTGAGGTTTCACGATACAGGAATTCTGTTATGATTTCACTCTGTTCTTTATTTTAAAAATATATATGCTTACCATCCATAAAGCGCTTGTGAACAATCACATAACAGTGTGCCAATCCGCCTGATAAAGCTACCGTCGAGTCTCTTATTTTCTTTTAGCACTTTCATGAGTGTTACGCCATCAGCAGTACGTTCAAAAACTCGATCAATGTCAATAATCTGTTAAATTTTACCAGTAAATAATGGGAAACTAGTAGATACCTACTTCTTCCTCCTCTTCTCAATAATGAAGGTAGTCTCTGGTTGAAAATTATGATCATGTGCCTAAAGCACACTGAACCAACAATGATCGTAAAGTTTACCTGAATCTGCAGGTGAACGTCAAAAAATATAAGTCCAATAAGAATCACATGTGCCATATAATTCTTATATTCTACTCGATGAATATCAATTGTTTTGTTGCTAAAAGTTACGTGAGGCGGAGTTGAATATCAACCAAGTAACTAGATGTGCAAATTTTATGTTTCAAGATGGCTACAACGCATTATACACATTCTCCGCTGTTAGACGATTTGGGATTTCCAGAGAGTTTAATAAATGTTTTCGAGCGTAAGTGAGTGAACGCACTGTTGAATCATTAAAATATAAATAAAATTTCAGAGTGCGGTATAGGATTATTCGAGCTTATTACGTATTCAATCGACGATTTGAAACAATCTTTGGAGCAAACCGATGTTAAATGGAATTCTGATACATTATTCGAGCTTATTAGTTCCTGGCGAAAACGAAATGTAAGTCTAAAAGATATAATATGCATGTTGAAACAATTAATTCATATATTTATTTATTGACATAGAAAACTGCAATCATAAGTGCATTGTATAGGAACTGATCCGTCGAAAAGAACCAACTGTATATGATCTGGTTTTTTTTTTATAAAACTGTATATTTTAAACTTTATTTACAAATACATAACACAGTTATGGTTTTTATCCTAACTTAAAGCTAAATGTTACGGGAGATGCCGTTTACCAGCGGCGTTCTCGGGATTACTTTATTATAAAGTGATCTTCCATAGTTCAAAAATACGTGCTCTTGTTTGCTGGGGTATTAGAGGAGGACGCTAACGTTACTATTTCGACCTCGACAGAAGAAAATGTTGAATTACTACTTACAAGAGCACCAGGTAAAAGGAAACGTCGATAGGATAATTGTATTGCTCGAATCTAATTTAAATTCATTTCATATTTCATGCAAGGCGGAATAAACACCGGAGAAAAGCTGCTGACTGTTTCATCATCCCTTGTGTTTTCACCAAACGTACTTACAACTCTTTTGAATAATACCGAAGAAGGCAAGGAGATCCTGCACAGGTCATCCTTTGGTGAATTAAGCGAAGCGAAGCAACTCGTTCTGGCAGGTTTTATTGCCAAATATCACCTGGCACGAAAGACAAAGTTATGTGCTGATGATTTCGAAAAGTATACTTCAACTATAACGACATAATTCAAATTTGAACGCGGCGTAATTAAACTACAGTTTACAACATATAGAAAGGAAAAAAAATATTCTTATTCCAGGAAAGTTACTATATACCACGAGGTGGAGATCGTCGAAATCATGGTGGCAAAATCGTTAACAAGATTGGGAATTTATAGCAAAAAAAACGGAAGATCGAAGAGCGAGAAGAAGAGCATATAAATAATATCTAACCGAAGGAACCAGTAGCTAGCGAAAGTTCTTTTAATCGACAGTCCATTGAGGCAAATGAATGGCTTTCTCTCAACGACGCACCATGGTCAGTAGTAGTCGAAAAATGGGCAATAAGTTTTGACTCTCGTAAATAGTTTGCACGGGTTTCAGTTGGTAAGTCATCTTTTTTTTTTAAATCTTCCAGGCTATTTATTTGTTTTCTTGCAGATTGACGTTGACTTTCGATTTCTTGAACTGGGTGCTTCGAATGGTTTGCAAAACTTTGTGAATATTCGTACTACGTTAATTCACTATATAACGGATAAGGCGGCGGACCCTTCAGCTAAAAAAATTTTGGAGTTGTTGAAAAACGCTGATACAAGTGAAGGTAGCCCAAAAAATAATACAGAATTTGTCAAAAAAATTTACTTTATTTCCCCTTTCGTAGATATCAAACATTGCATACAGTTTTACCTCCAATTGCAGCAGGAGTAAGGTACAAACCAACGATATGTGAAGCGCAAGAAGATACTGTTATTTTTCCCGAGTCTCTTTCATGTGCTAGAGAAAAAATTCAGAATATTTATTTGAGCTACCAAGAGCGGAATTTGCCTGTTGTCCCCAAGTTAGTAGCTATTGGATCAGGATTATCGCAAATCGTTGGCCCTTTCTACGTTTTAAATAAAGACTTTTCTTACGAGTTGAATACAGCTGCTAGAGCTACAGATGTATTGTTGAAATTGTTGAAATGAAATTGTCTGCCGTTTTTGGACTACCGTTTTCGAAAGTTTCGAAGTTGATGTGGCACTTCGTCAGCTTCTACGCTTATTCGATTCATCAGCGCGAAACGTATGCTTCAATCAACCTTTTGAAAAAATTCCTGGATCATCATACACCGCCAGTGACTCAAAATGATTAAATGTATGATTGCTCATTATAACCTTGTATTTTCTGATGTATGTATATATTTAAATCATCTTAAAGAACACCATGTTGTTCCAATAGCTTATAAATACAAATGTACTGCAGCGAAGTGCAATCAATTTTTTTCATAAAAATTCTCATTCAAAAAGCACATAATAAGACATTTCCCATTAAATGTTCCATCGTTACGAAAAACTATTTAGGTTCTAGAGTCAAATGTTAGCAGCGAAGTAAAATATCCTAAATATAAGCAATCTAGTTCCTGATAAAAGACAAAAACTTGAAATTAACGAAAATGACCCAAATGCATTCCCGAATGAGCTCTCTAATAGATTAGAAATAATAGATAAATTGTCAGTAAACTTCATGCTCTGCATGCATATGAAGAGTAACTTTACTCGAAAGGACGTTCACCAAATTCAAGCACGAGTCTCTGCAATCTGTAATGAAGTCGCTGAGCAGTTGCAAGGACTAGAAGTGAAATTCGAAAATCCAGATATAGAGTTTAATTTTAAATGCTACATATCTAAGCTTAAGAAAATGTTTTTTTTTATTAGTACGGACAATGATTTTTTTTTTTCTATATTTAACATTCTACCTTCATTCCACGTAATGGAAAATCGCAGTGTTGACGCTATGCATGACATCTTTAGTAATGGCATTTGTGAATATGGCTTTTCTGATGCTCTAGATTACTTTATCTATACGAAAAACTACTTCACGGTTTATGAGTTCAACGCACGCAGACAGAGTCTTGCCAAAACTTGCATAGATAATGAAATGAAACGAATGCCAGATATAATTGAAACTTATAATAGTAAAGAGAAAAAGAACACCATTTCTTTGAGAATGACGTCAAGTGAAATGCCCTGCTTCACTCATTATTTTACTCTTATCATTGGTCAATTTTTACCTATCGTAGATCATGTGTGGATGTTTTGTAAATCTTTAATAACCTTAGTTGACCTGTGTCTTAAAACTTCATTTTCATCAGATGAAATTGATGAACTACAAGAGTAGGGATACCATCCGTCCTGATTTTGAGACCCATTTGGAGCGTCCTGATTTATTTTTCATATTTGAGCATTTGTCCTGATTTTTCTGAATGATGCCGGATATTCAAAAAAGGAGCAAACTGTTCAGTACTTTTATCTTGACTCCGGGAAGAAACGAACTTATTTCGAACGAATTTTTTCTTTGGTTGAATCTTGACGAGAGAAATTGTTTAGTCGTTAAAACCGTTAAATGTTTTTTGACAATTGTTAAGTTTATTTCAAACAGTTGACTAGTGTTGCATATTTTAAGGTATCTACTAACGCTTAAAAAATCAAATTTGCAAAATTGAATCGTTAGAGAAATACGTTAAATATGATTCTTTTAGCGTATTTTCAAAAGCAGATCTCAAGTTACCTGTTTTATTTACTATTACCACAAAAAATGACAATAGCTTCGATAAAATTTTTGCTGGAAAAAATTTGTCCTGATTTTTGTGTCCGACCAAACGGTAACCCTACACAAGAGTATATTTGTTCTCATCATACTTCATATTTAAACCTCTTTGAAAAAGACCTGAAACCCAAGCATCACTTCGTCGTTCATTATCCGTCAATTATTCGTGCATCAGAACCAATCGCTAAAGTGATGTGCTTCCGTTATGAAGTTAAACATAGAGGTTTCAAGCAATATTCTCATGTCGTCGTCAAGAAAAAATCTTTGTTACACGCTAGGAATAAAAGCCAGTTTACAATTCTATTACGACTTAACCAACAAAAACTTTTAATAAACATTGTGCAATAGGCACTTTTAACGCAGGAGACCTCAGATTGAAATACTATTTCAGTATTCTATTACAACCATTGCATTTTGATGTTTTCCAAAAAAAAATTGAATATAAAGGAACTAAGTACATTGCTGGAAATTTCTTAACAATGTCAATAAATAAACACATACATTTATTTGAGATTTTAGATTTCATATAATTACACGATTCAATTTATGTAGTAAGTCAGCTCTGGAACATAAGCGATCACAATGACCATCTTCTGGCATACGAAGCAAGAATGCGAATTCCAATAGTTGAAATTATCAATATCGATATCTTTAGTTCACCCCCTGTAACGCTCCACGTTATAAATGGAAATTATATGTTCAGGATTAAGAATAAATTTTATAACGTTGATAACGAATAATTTATCTCGAATATTATTTTGATTGTAAGTTCAATAAATGTATTTGAAAAATATAAACTCCTTTCTAAACATTCTTATTTAATTTTGGATTTTAGACTACATCTTACGTCCATATTTCAGCTTTTACTGTAATTTCACATTAATAACATCGTAAAATCCAATCAATGTTACTCTACCAATCGCGTATATTTTATATGAATTTTACTTAAAAATCATTGTTATTTGTGATGAAATCCACCTACAAAACATTTATGTTTCACCTGCGCTACACTTAGCATAAGTTCATATCTAAAACACGTAACATTCACCTGAAAAGTAACATGGAAAATACACGTTGTCAAGATGAATGGGGTTATTTTAAGTTGGTCTGACAAGGTTAAGTACTTGGGACTAATTTACGATAAAAAACTTATTTTCAAAGAGCACATTGAGAGTATACAAGCCAAGTGCATCAAATATACGAGATGTTTATATCTTCTCATTAACAGGAATTCTAAACTTTGTTTAAAGAACAAACTTTTGATTTACAAACAAATTTTTAGACCAGCAATGCTTTATGCTGTACCGATCTGGTCAAGTTGCTGTTCAACAAGGAAGAAAACGCTCCAAAGGATTCAGAATAAAATTCTGAAAATGATTTTGAAGCGTCCTCCTTGGTTTGGTACACTCGAATTACATAGACTTACTGATGTTGAACCATTAAAAGCTATGTCAAATAAAATAATTAACAATTTTCGACAAAAATCGTTGCAATCCTCAATTGCTACGATAAGCTCTCTTTATAGCCAATAAGTTAGCAATTAAGTTAGTTGCAAGTTTACTTCCCCTTTTCTGACAAAAAGGTTTAAATCCCTACGAACGATAAGTCCTAATTGCGAAAGCAAACAAATCCTAATAATGAAAATTACAAATTTCTAACAGTGTTGAGAAGTCACCATTTGTGATTGGACACACATACTCATTAATTACTAATATTTATCATAAATACTTAAGCTACTAACAAATCCCCCCCATTAAAAAAAAAAAACATGGAAAATATCTACGTAGCTTTTCAAGTAGAAGCTACGTGAATTTTATTTTGAGTGGCAACATGTAGCGCAACCAGTGCAATCAGAATAGTTTATATTTAGAAATATTTATTCATATTCATCATGTAACAGGGGGTCACCCTGTACACACTTAAATTTGCCCGGCGAAACCCTTACAGGGCGGCCAGATACCTCTACCGGACTTTCGGACTTTTGCTAGAACACAGAAGGAAAAAACAACAAATAAATAAAATAAAATCTTATCGGGTTTATTTCCTCCAGCTGTCGTACATGGCTTCTTCTATTTTACTGATGGAGACGTCTGGTGCTTCTTCCAAGCTGCTCCCGGGATAGCGGCATCTACCAGCAGCTGCAACGATGGTCTTCGGCGGGTGGTGTTTTCCGCTCTTTGTTGATTAGCCGGGGTAGCAAACACTGCTTACCAATCCGGCGAGCAACACACAACAGCAGCACACGATCCACGGGCCAACGGGACAACCTTCGTTGGACTTACGCAATACAAAGCGGCACAACCTTCGCTTTTTTTTGAAACAAGAACTGTAAAAATTTAACAGTAAACAACGCGCACAGAAACTTAAACAAAACGACGCGTGTCTCACCGTGGTCGAGGCTAAACTGATCATCCCGCGATGGCTGCCTATGTTGCCGACCACAACAAACCCGCCGTGACGTCTTAGTCAGCACTCAGCACACCACTTTTCCGCAGCTAGAGGGAAATTCCGGCCTATCTAACCCTAAACATTAATTCACAAAAATAAAATAAAAATTATCGGCCCTACTAAACGCGACAATATCGTTCACAAACGAAAAAACGAACGAATTAAAACGAATTTACGTGAACGATATTCAGCGCAAGTGGTGAGAACTGTCATAACAAGTACACGCTGCTGCGGGAGTGCCCAAATGAGGGTAATTTTCACTTATACACTCTCGCAGCAGTACCCAAAGTTAGGGTTATTTTTACGCGTACACGCTCTTGCAGCGTTACACATAATTAAGTAAATTTTCCACTCGATGCTAAAATTGTAACCGCACAGGTTACAATCTCGCCCACACCAAGAGGAAAAAAAAAATTGACAGCAATTTTTTTTACTAACCTAACACCTAACACCGATAACAATAATAAACGGGGAATGAATAAGTTAATGAACAAATAAATTAATAAATTAATAAATAAACAAAAAAATAAATAAATATGTACAAAATCTGCTATCCCTATCATTCCTTCCGTAATTTACAAATAAACAATTCCAAAAACTAATCGACCGGAGTTCCGAATCGTTGAAATTGTTTGGTCTTGGTGTGAAGTGCTAATTCTGAAAGGATTCGCAAAGCGAGAAGCAGTCAGCTCTCATCTGACCCAATCAAGGCCTGAACTGGAAATCCAATTCTAATCCATTCTTCAAGACAACTCAACTTCCCAAAATACTGCAAGTCCCAGTACTAATTTTGTACGGTTCCGGCTTGCAGGGGAACGGTTGTCGGTTTTCGCCTTTCTCCTAGAAAGGTATAGCAATCACTTGCAAAACCGAAAGTATCAAAGTGCTCCGAAGGGCCGAATGGCATATATCACTCGACTCAGCTCGACGAGCTGAGCATTTTCTGTATGTGTGTGTATGTGCAGATTTTTATTCTCACTCACTTTTCTCAGAGATGGCTGGACCGATTTTCATGAAATTAATTGCAAATGAAAGGTCTTGTTGCCCCATAAGACCCTATTCAATTTTTTTGAAATCGGATTTTTAGTTTAGAGGTTATGTTTAAAAATGTGAAAATCATGAAACATCAGTATCTCAGAAACTACACAACCTATTTGGACAAAATTGGTCTCAAAAGAATGGGCTACCTAGAAAAACCCTTAAGTTTTGAATTCCATAAAGATTGAACTTGTGGTTCAAAAGTTATGAAAAAAAACGTGTTCTAAAGACTGTTTAATCTCACTCATGTTACTCAGAGATGGCTGTACCGATTTTCATAAAATCAGTGACAAATGGAAGGTCTAATTGCCCCATAAGACCCTATTGATTTGTTTTGCAATCGGACTATTACTTTGCTTGTTATGTTTAAAAATGTGAAATCCAGCTATGCAGGAACATATTCCGAAGACTACTTGGACTCACTCACTTTTCTCAGAGATGGCCGACCCGATTTCCACAAAATTAGTGTCAAATGAATGGTCTAGCTGCCTCAGAAAACCCTATTGAATTTTACTGTAATTGAACTGTAATTTCATTTGTAACGTGCCGACTTGTGGAAATCACGAAACTTCATTATCTCAGAAACTACACAACCGATTTGATTATTATTATCAGATGAGCGGGCTAGTTAAGGGTTAACTGATGAATTATGACTGAACACGTGGTTTTGAAGTTTGGCTGCCTCATACGAACAAGTCATCTCTCAAACTTACAAATAACAAACTTCATAACAATTTGATATGTGGCTCAAAAGTTATGGAAAGAAGAGAAATTCAAAGACTATTTAAAACTATACCTGCTTTGATCGATATATGTGGCCTCAACATAATTTAAATGTGGTATCGTACTATTTTAACGTTCCAAGTTCATTGATTCCTTGCGGTTTGTTTGAAGTCTGCAAATGCACGATGAATCGGCCATAGGATATGATCAAAGTCAAATAACAAATCGTTTGAAATGATTGGTTTTATCTAAATGACAACATCCTCGTCTTTTGGCTTCTGTACACCGCCCCAATTCTGAATATATTCATATTGGGTGGTATTCTGTCATTATCAGCAGACTTTCTGGCATCAATCTGACACCGGAAATACCCATATTGGGAGGTATTTTTGGTTGTTTTCCAGAAATTAAAAGTGGTCGTCTTCAAATTAAAAATAGTGTCCAGAGTCAATGATTGGTTTCTATGCATCATCACGTTTACGGAAATATCCATATTGAGTATTATTCGGTCATTTCCGACTGTTGCCTATAAGTTGCCATTTAGCAATTCAAAATGGTGCCTGAGGTCAATTGTTAGCTCCTTGCATCATTCTGGTTCCAGAGATACTCATATTGGATAGTATTTGTTTATTTTAGGCTGTTTTCCACAAACCGGTAGTCGTTATCTTGGATTTCAAAATGGTATTCAGGTTACTGGTTAAGGAAAAACTCATATTGGGTGATATTTGGTCACTTTGAACTGTTTTTCAGAAGCCGAAAGTCGTCATTTTGGACTTCAAAATTGCCTGTGAAATCAATTTCTGACATCTGGGCGTAATTCTGGTTCCGAAAACATTCATATTGAATGGTATTTGGTCATTTCCGGCTGTTTGCCAGACACCGGAAGTCACCATCTTAAAATTCAAGATTGTGTCTGTGATCAATTTTTAGCTTCTGTGCATCTTTCTGGTTCCAGAAATACTAATATTTAATGGGAATCGTCCATTTCAGGCTGTTTTCCAGAAACCGGAAGTTGCCATCTTACAATTCAAAATGTTGTCTGAAGTCGATTTGTGGCTCCAGTGCATCATTACGGTTCCGGAAATACCCATATTGGGTGGTATTTGGTCATTTGCCGCTGTTTTTCCGACACCGGAAGTCGCCATTTTGGATTTCATAATGGCATTTGGAGACAATTTCTGGATTTTGAACGGCATACTGGTTAACCCTCTAGTGCCCAAGTTAATTTCTAGACGGACTTTGGAAAAATCACTATGAATCATTATAAACACTTTTTAAGTATTTATTGAAGCTTTTCAGAGGTTTGACTCAAACCCGCCATATGGCGGCATTGGGCACTAGAGGGTTGAAGAAAAACTCATATCGGGTGGTATTTGGTCATTTTCTGCTGTTTTTTCAGAAACCGGAAGTCGCCATCTTAGAATTCAAAATGTTGTCTGAGGTCGATTTTAGCTCCTGTGTATTATTCTAGATCCGGATATTATTATATTGGGTGGAAATCGGCCATTTTCGGCTGTTTTCCAGAAACCGGAAGTTGCCATCTTACAATCCAAAATGTTGTCGATTATGGAACATATTTGTTACCACTAAAAACATTCACCTGCCAATATGGTTCCATTTAGTTGATTAGTTCGCGAGATGTGCAGAAATTTGTGAAGAAACGCGTACTTCCAGAAGAGGGAGGGGTCTCAAACTATCATAGGAACCTTTATCGGCACCAAAAACCCCTACATACACATTTTCACGTCGATCGGTTCGGTAGTTTTCGGGCCTATATGGATCAGACAGACAGACAGACTTGACTGCATTTTTATATGTGAAGATTACAACATCAATATTTTAGAACCTAAAGAGTGGATATACATTTATTGGATTGAAGCGTTCATGTAAATCTATTTTTACAAATAAAAAATTGAATGAGAAAGGCTGGGTCTGACCGCTAGGTGGATTAATTTAGGTTTTTTTTTTCATCGACTGTCCAACTTTCGTGTTCTTACGGTGCCAACACTCGATACCTGAGCTAGAGTTAATTTCCGAACCACTCATTCTATTCTCTCTTTCATACATACGCTTTCATTCCAATCGCCATTTGCAATTCGACTCACCTTTTGAATTAACTCTAGAACATTGTATCTCACCCAACCATGTTAACTTTTATTCGTTCACTCATGCATATCCAATCAAACACTCACGCACTCCTTCTGGCACCCCTCCTACGTCATCGTCGACATTACGGACAAAATGTCTTTCTGTCCCTGTTCATCTCAAAAGCATCTCCCATACTGAGACGTTTGAGAGGGCCCAAAGAATGTCTCTCGCATAATGCGGTAAATAATAAAAATATTCCCTAAGGAATTCAATTTTATCACCCTGGTGGTTAAAACCTGAAACCCCAGTATTATGCAAGACTCCGAATACACAACATTCGGTTCCGATGACGCACATTCATACATATCCACATTCGGCCGCACCGTACATACTAGAGATGCACCGAATAGCACTATTCGGCCTTCGGCCGAATACCGAATAACCTTTTTTCCATTATTCGGTGAGACGAATATTCGGCCGAATATTCGGCCGTATATTCGGCTGAACACAACGTTGATCGTATGATAACAAAATAACCAAATGGTCATTGTTTGAAGTTTAAATTGTTTCTTTCGCTTTCCAATTGTTCATGTACGAAAATTGTCTGAACTATTGCACAAGAAATAATTAATTATGAGGCTATGGAATAAGGCACGCTAATCCGTGGCGCACCTAGTTTTGTTCTTATTTGAGTTGTCGTTTAAAAATAATGTTTTTGAGGATTATGGTTAACACAATCTAAAAGTTTGTGTTACAACTACATTTTGAGTGTTTTTGAAAAAAAAAAATAAATAAAATGCGAGAAATGAACGAGAACTGAGCATGTGACTTTGGCTTAGTTAAAATATACCTCATCCAGACAAGACATGAAGGAGCTGTGTGGAGATTGCGGTTCGTGTTCCGTTTAATGAGATATATTCCTTTCTAAGCCCAAGTTACATCTTCAGTTTTCGTTTATCCCCGATCGTAGAACTGTGCACTATACTTTTATATTATTTTCTGATAATCATTGGCCACTATTCGGCATATTCGGCCGAATAATAAACTTACTGTTCGGCGAGCCGAATATTCGGCAGAATCCAATTTTTGCTGATATTCGGCCCGAATATTCGGTGCATCTCTAGTACATACATTACATTGCCTTACCACAAACGATCAGTTTCTAATCCGAATCCATCTTATCGTTTCTGGCAGCACGGCATCGTTTGGAGACGTCAACCGGCGATGACGTCATTCCTATGCGGAATGATCAATGAATATTTTATGTAAACAAACCGGAATGAAAACTCGACGTTCACATTCCGGTTTTCGCGACGGTTTCTCGCGGCGAAAATACGTTGCGCGTGCGTGTTTATCCCCATAAAAGAGGGGAAAAGTGTTTTGTGCGATGAAGAAACGCCCAAACAAGGCAAAAATTTGTAAAAAGTCCCCGCTGAAGAGGGGTGACAACTAAATCAATGGCACCGAACAAGGCGAAGTGATGTGTTTTCGGTTGTTTGCCTTCTATTTCCAAGTTCCAGTGCGTGGGTGTTTTTACAAAAGGCGCGGAATTCTATTCCGGCAAAAATTAACATTTACACCATCACGGCTGTTTTTGGAACAAAAAGCAAACCTTCAGTGGAACGATTTATTACTCCGCCACTAGTGCGAAGCACGCAAAACGTTAACGAAGGTAATGAAGAACCTTCTAACAGCAGTGTAAGTCTCCCTTTTTACTATTCACTAGAAGAAGGTAGAGCAACGCATAAATGGACCGACAGTCCAAATGTAATCCGGCGGTCGCCTTTGAAAAGTTCCCAAATGAACAATCCGTTTAAAGGCAGGCCTTTCGCCGGTAAGTATTGTGGTCCAATTTATAGCGTTATAAGGTTCGAGAGCGTTCGACAGCTTCATGTTTCGTCGGTAAACAATTTGACCGACTGCGAATGGGTTCGCAAATTTGCGATGTCGCCCGTTGTATTGCTTTCGAGCACCCTCTGAGGCCTTACTAAGATTTTTAACCACAATACCCCAGATTGTCTCTAATTGATCCTGTCTTGATTTTAGATCACCCTCCCCGGAAATCCTGGAGTAGTCATCCCCTAATGCCATTTCGCAACCATGGACGACGAAATGAGGACTAAACCCGGTAGAAGAATAAACCGTGGTATTTAGGATGCGTTCCACATCAGAAATGCGGGCATCCCAGTTGCGCTGGTCCGTGCGGGCGTACGCGCGTATTGCCGTATTTATAGAACGATTCGTTCGTTCTACCGGGTTAGCCTGCGAATGATATCTCGAATTCAGCCAATGTGTAACATTCGTTTCTTTTAGGAACCGGCTGAATTCTTTGGAGATGAACGTCGAACCATTATCGCTCAACAGGATTTCCGGACTTCCATGGCGGTTGAACCATTGTTCGCGAAGGGTCGCACAAAGTGAGGCGCTGCAAATTTTGCGAACGGGGGTCAACATTACGTACTTGCTGAAGACGTCGAGGACGACTAGCAAGTGTTGATTGTCCCGTTTGCTTCGAGGAAGTGGGCCTATGTAGTCCACCGAAATCATCTGCCACGGTGCACCGGTCGTGCGTGACTGACCCATTTCCGGTTGGACTGAGGTTAATGGTACTTTCATCTCTTTGCAGGTACCACATTGGCGAATATATTCGCGAACTTCTGGTCCCATACGAGGCCAAAAATAGCGTTTTTGAACCTCGTGAATCGTTTTATTGTAACCCACATGAAGCAATTCATCGTGGGTACGTTGCACGATTTCTTCTCGACACTCGGGAGTTGGGACCAATTTCCAACTAAACCGAGATTCGAATGGTACACTTTTCGAGGCCACGTATTTGAAAAGTTTACCATCTTCGACTTTAAAGTCAAGATAATCATAAGGATTAGCTGAAACTTTAGACTTCATGGAACAATACCAGTCTGAAATGGACAATGGCTGCTACAGCACGGGATAAGGCATCCGGAACGACATTGTCCTTATCTTTCCGGAGCTCAATGGACATGTCGTAGAGTTCTAGTTCCAAACTCCACCGACTCAGGCGCGAACTGGTTTTGCATTTGGTCTTCAGTATCCAGGTAATGGCTGATGAATCAGTGACAAGTCGAAAATGATAACCTTCCAAGTAACCTCTAAAGTGTTCAATCACCATAATCACCGCCAGACCTTCCTTTTCGGTAGCGTGGTAATTCCGTTGGGGAGTGGTTAGCTTATGTGAAAAATAAGCTACCACTTTTCCCCCTCTGGATGTTCTTGCACCAAAACAGCCTCGACAGCAGTGTCTGCAAAATGAATTCCTTTGACAAATCTGGCGGGACAAGCACTGGAGGAGTGACTAAAAGTTCCTTTATCTTCAGGAACGCGAGTTCTGCTTCGGAGTTCCAGCCAATATTCTTGGCCTTTGTTTTCAAGAGGTCGGTCAAAGATGCGGCTTCCTCACTAAACCGATCAATGAAACGCCGGTAGTAACCGCACATTCCAAGGAATCGGCGCCGTTTAGTAACCGTCACCGGCCGCTCGTAATCGAGTATCGGCTGAATTTTGTCAGGATTGACCTTTAGACCTTCCTGATTCAACAAATAGCCAAGAAATTTTAACTCTGAAACCCCAAAACAGGATTTAGCCAGGTTTATCGTCACATTGGCTTTGGCTAGACATTTGGCCACCTCTTTGAGTAATTGTAGGTGATGCTCGAGCGTTTCGCTTACCACGATGATATCATCGAGGCAAACGAAGACGTACGGTTCCAGTTTTCCTCGTCCTAACACCTGGTCCATCAGACGTGCCAAAGTGGCAGGGCTGTTAACGAGATTGAAGGGTAGACGAGTAAATTGGAACAAATCCCTGCCGGGCACACTGAGAGCAGTAAACTTACGACTGCCCTTAGCCAAAGGAACCTGGAGAAAAGCCTCCTTTAAGTCTGTTGTAGACAGGTACTTGGCTTTGGGCAGGCTTCCTAAATGCGCCCGGGATGAGGCAAAGGGTATGCATCACGTACTGTACGCTCATTAAGGGGCCGGGCATCCAGACAAAGCCGAATAGAGTCGTCTGGTTTGGTCACCGCGACAATATTCAAAGACCAATCGGAATCTGACTCTTCAATAATACCCATAGAACGCCAACGGTCGACTTCTTCCCAGACTTTAGACAGTTTTCTTGGGCTCATTTTATAAGGATATCGGCAAACAGGCGCGGCACTTTGGAATTCTTCCTCAATTACGATCCTGTGCTCTGTTAGCGAGGTCGTATTCAATTTTCCGGGCACTACAGCCTGAAAACAGGTCGTAACCTGTTCGATACAGGCCATCTGTTCCGGAGTAAGTATAGACTCACTCGGAGCATCAATCTCTACTTCTTCGTCCCGTTCCGAACCTGAGTTCAACAGAGCACAAGTTTGCAACTCGGGTGTTATTCCAAAGGCGCGCCAAAAGTCCATACCGAGTATTGAAGAAACTGTAAATTGCTCCACTAAAAGGGTGCAAATAACCTTTGTCTTGTTTTGGAAAGTGTACGGAAGATATATTTGTCCAAGGACCGGTAAGGTTTGTCCATTTGCTGAACGAAGTTCAACTGGCCTTTCCAAACCTTTCAATGGACTTTTGGAAAACTTTAGGTTCAACTTTTCGGTGATAATGGCGGCATTACTACCACTGTCGAGCAAAGCCTTGAAGGAATGGCCATGTACTGCGACAAAAACGAAAGGACGATTATCGGACGGATCATCGAGGATGATGGTTTCGACAAACAACGGATCACGATAATCCTCATCATGAGCTGGTCGAAAACTGTTGTAAATTTGAGGGTCTAATTTTAGGCTTTCTATGGGGCGCACATCCTTACACAACTGCGACTTTAGTTGGTACGAATCCCGTTTTTTAAGCAGTAGGGACAGCGAGAGACATCGAAACCCTTGAATCCACACAAAATACAGAAGACTCGTCTTGGATTTCTGCACGCCTCATGCTCGTGTCCAGTACCACCGCAGTTGTAACAGACTCCGAGACTAGGGGTCGATGCTGCTCCACAAGATAGTCGAGACAAATCACCGGTTTTTGTTTGAATTCCGGTTTAGAATTTCTCTCGACAAGATTCTTTTCCGTCTGAACACCTGGCTTTTTCTTCGTGTTTTCAGACGGCGTTTTGGAAGCAAAATTATCCTTTTGGGAATTTTTGCTCCAAAATGTTTTGGTTTCAACGTGGCTGTTATTCGAACCACCTCCCTTTCTGTTTGGTTGGTCCTTTTTCGAGGTGTTAACTGGTGGATTTACCGAATAAGCAGCGACTTCCTTTTGAGAACCGAACACTTTTCGATAAATTGGTGTTTTGTACGCATCAATCGATTTACCTAAAGTCATCAATTCTGCAAGCGTACTCACTGGCTTTGAAATGAAAACTTGCTTATAGTCCGGCCTGAGGTTCCGCTTGAGCACGTCGAGTTATTCGCTCGGTGTCATGGGAACCGTCATAGCACGGAATATTTTTTCCATTTCCTAAATAATAATCCAGGAAACACTCGTTTCGCATCTGCAGGCGCTGGGAAACCTTTAATTTGAGAGCGGCGTCAAGTTCCGGATGAACGAAATCTGCCTTAAGCTCACAAGCCAAGTGGTTCCAGTTGTAAAGCCTGTTCTGCGATCTCATAGCCCGATACCAAGTAAGAGCATTGTCAGTGAGTAGGTGCATTGCAGAATTGAACAGCTCCTCCTCTGAAATTTGCTCGCACTGAGCATAATTTTCAACGGAGTCCAGAAATTCATTCAGTCCTAGCCCATCATCTGTCCCAGCGTATTTCTCGATTTTCCAATCGGAAACCCGCTGTGGTCGACGATTGTAATGGTAGCCCGAGCAGGATGGTATTTCATTACCCATATGATTGGGCAAAGGAAAACGTCCACCTGCCGGGCTTGACCTTCCATTCCCATGGTGTTTTGAGGCCTGGGACTGAATGACTGGTGAAGCTGGTTTCGTGTTCTCAATCGGAAGTGACGGACATCGATCTTCCAGCAAGTCCAGGAGTAACTTTTCCACCACGGTTTGGTTCAATGTGGGCGCCAGTGGTGGATCATGTACTTCCGGTTCTACTGGCTCGTCGATTTCGTCCGTCTCACGTATTTCGTCCAGATCGGTCTGCAGATCAATCTCGGGAACGCCAGCTGATTTAGAATGTACCAGCGCCCGAAGTTCACTGACGGATTCACGAAGTGAGACAACTTCTTGAACCGTCTTTCGCAAAACTGAAGCAATAGTGTTCAGTGAAGCAATCCCGCCCATAAGCGTCTGAGTAGCTTCCAAAAGGCTATCAGACCTCTCAGCCGCTAGAGCTTTATCTCGTTGGGATTGACGTAAAAGTCGAATATCGTCCCTTAACTCGCTCAAGACAGACCCAACATCTTCTCCTACGAGCGGACCAGATCCTACACTTTGCGGGGAAATGGGTGCCGTTTGTGTTGGTGGCACAATCGTGCCCAGCGAATCTCCCAAACCTGCTCCACCTTCCCCAGTATTTTCAATTGGGGGAAGTACTGCTGACATATCAAAATGTTCTTGATATGTAGCAGCAACTTCCGCCAACAAACCCAAAATTTCCTGGTTGACCTCCCTGCTGTATATTTTTGGATTAACTGGAGTCGAGACCCCAAATGGAGTAACCTTGTTCGGTAAACCTCCTTGTTTGGGCATCTATAACGGAGATCTTCCTTAATGGAACTCAACTTCCCAAGGCAGATCTCCATTTCTTCAGCAGCATCCCCATGAAACACGCGCAAGCGTTCCACCGGAGAAGACCGTTCTTCGGCCAACAATCCCCGTAAACGACGCTGCCGCTGAACCCCAGATGGATCCGAATCAGCCGAGATGACAACATTCCGCGAGCTCAACTCAAAATCTAGCTCGTCGAAATGCAAATGGTCGACCCGCATCAACCAATAAGCTCTGTTGAGCTCTTCCACAATCATCGCCATTTTCTCAATGTTCTTGGAAAAGAACTCAAAAGCACAAAGCATTAAATATTGACACGGTATAAAACTTTGTATTTATTTCGTCCACTAACGATTCCCTTTTATTTTAGTAATCTGAGCGGAATTGAAAAATGTTTCGAATCGGATCGGAATACTTTATGGTTGGCAACGACCTTGATTGGAAAAGACTCAAGCTTTCCACAACTCGTCTGGCAGTTCCACCAAAACCAATGCAAAATCACCGATTCGGAAAACAAAAATAAATGAATGTATATAAATATTTAATGAAAAAACAACAATAAATAAATATATAATACGACCGCGAACAATAATGCGGAAGAAACCTCACCACTTGCGTAACAAAAATTATAGCGAAAACCCGATTTTTGATAGAGGTACCCCACACTCAAAAAGAAAAAAATATTTTTCCTTAGAAAAATATTTTTTTCAGAGTGGTTTTTGCGCTGTGCGCCAATTGTAACGGGGGGGTCACCCTGTACACACTTAAATTTGCCCGGCGAAACCCTTACAGGGCGGCCAGATACCTCTACCGGACTTTCGGACTTTTGCTAGAACACAGAAGGAAAAAACAACAAATAAATAAAATAAAAACTTATCGGGTTTATTTCCTCCAGCTGTCGTAAGTAGCTTCTTCTATTTTACTGATGGAGACGTCTGGTGCTTCTTCCAAGCTGCTCCCGGGATAGCGGCATCTACCAGCAGCTGCACCGATGGTCTTCGGCGGGTGGTGTTTTCCGCTCTTTGTTGATTAGCCGGGGTAGCAAACACTGCTTACCAATCCGGCGAGCAACACACAACAGCAGCACACGATCCGGTACAACCTTCGTTGGACTTACACAATACAAGGCGGCACAACCTTCGCTTTTTTTTTTGAGATAAGAACTGTAAAAATTTAACAGTAAACAACGCGCACAGAAACTTAAACAAAACGACGCGTGTCTCACCGTGGTCGAGGCTAATCTGATCATCCCGCGATGGCTGCCTATGTTGCCGACCACAACAAACCCGCCGTGACGTCTTAGTCAGCACTCAGCACACCACTTTTCCGCAGCTAGAGGGAAATTCCGGCCTATCTAACCCTAAACATTAACTCACAAAAATAAAATAAAAATTATCGGCCCTACTAAACGCGACAATATCGTTCACAAACGAAAAAACGAATGAATTAAAACGAATTTACGTGAACGATATTCAGCGCAAGTGGTGAGAACTGTCATAACAAGTACACGCTGCTGCGGGAGTGCCCAAATGCGGTAATTTTCACTTATACACTCTCGCAGCAGTACCCAAAGTTAGGGTTATTTTTACGCGTACACGCTCTTGCAGCGTTACACATAATTAAGTAAATTTTCCACCCGAAGCTAAAATTGTAACCGCACAGGTTACAATCATAACAAAAAAACAGTGAGAGATTCTAGAAAAAATACAGCAACAATTCGATAGAAATAACAGATATTTAGCCTACAAGAACTTGCGCGAATTATTGCTATATTTGCTGTTAAAAAACTTTCACTGTTTTGTTATTATGTTGAATATTGTCTGTTTCATTTTAAACAAAGTGCGTCGAATTCGTCGCAGAAATCGTCGCCATACAGTTTCTATGGCCACCAGGGGAAATCTATCTGTCAAATATCGTGTAACCGTAACCAGGATATTTGACAACAAGGCGTCCGGTTGTTTTGGTTTTTGTCGTTTCGATTGAAGTAAAATTTAGTAGAATTGTAACGTTCTTTTTTAACAAAACTCTAGAAATCGCGAAAAACTTTTATTCATACTGCGTTACGTAGTGAAATTTGGTGGCAGCAGCCTGCAATTAGCTTAAAACCATGAAGTTTCCTCGCCACACAGGAAATCTTTTGAACGTCATGGACCAACAAACTTCATGGACCAGAGTTGATCTGCGATAACGCACACATATATGAATTTTGACAGCAGTAAATCCCCCCTGATGGCGACGCTTTCTGCGACGAATTCGGCGCGTTTAGTTTTAAGAGAAACAGACAATATTTCGCTCTATCAAATCATAGACTAAAGAGACATAGATATCCAAGTTGGGCTTCGCTGCATATAATCTCAAGGCAACACTATAAACTTGTCATCTGTAGGCCAATGGGTGAACTAAATCATAACCACTCGGAAAAATATTATGGTACTCCTTATCATTTCAGTGGTGAGCTTGACCAGATTCTCACACCCAGAAAAATATCATGTTACTTTCAATCAGATTTGTACGGCGGTTTTCACTCGACTTTACAATATAATCTAGATGATTTGTAATTTCAATTTATTACAACAAAACTGCAAAGAAACCTCGCGTAATTTTACAAATTAGCATGAGTCACAAAATGTAAAAATATCATAGATACTCTCATCGAACTTTCAGAGGTGACAAAAAGAAAAAAGAGCTTCACATTCACATAAATTATTTTAACATTGTTTATGTTGTACTTGACGTTCGTGAATATTGACGAAATAAGTTATGCTATGCTTTGCTACTCGTTGTAAGTGAATTTTGAGGATATTAGGAGACGTATATAACAACGATTTTCCACGCAGTAATGTAAAACCTTAGTTAAAAATAGCGTTTAGCGGTATTCACCAAAATATATATTGCATCGTTTTTAAATAGAACTTAAAAGGATGAGTGAAAATTTCCAAATTTGATTTTCTCAGTTCTTTGCAAATATTAATAAATCGATTTAAACATTCAAGCAAGGAATAATGAAATTGATAATGAATGAGATCACAAACAATAATCTGCAACGGAAGCTACAAACCGAATAGGAAAACATTCTACAGCATTATTTGACGGCTGAGGCAGAATTATTAACCCAATCAGTTCCGCAAAGGGATTAAAGCTGTATAGTGGTTCTCAATCGATTATTAAAATTGGTACAAACAACAAATGAGTTATGCTAATGATGACTAGAGCAAGATACCTGACTTCATACATTTTGCTCGCAACACCTTTATAACGGTGCCATCTGATGACCTTAAAACTGTGATTATTAGCAAAATCAATTTATCATGCTCAATCCGCTAGATGAAAACGAAAACAAGGTAGCAATACCGTATAAGGATATTGAAAATTAGATGACAGGACCATACAATGATATTGAAAAACATGCTTCACCTTTCACCACCTTGTCATCACCAAATTAACAGTATACAAATTAGTTCAATTTTCGTTCACGCGCAACGAAACTCGTGTCCGCTGCATACTGCAAGAGTAACGTATTGTGTACTAGTCATCTTTGGTTATGCTTAAAAACACATTGTTGAAACGACTATGAACGATTAGTCATACTATCTTCAGAATAAATAATTCATATCATGGTCATCTCATACATTGACATTTATTATAGTCCTGTTGTAATAAATTATTGTTATTATCTAGACCATATAGATGAGTCTGTTAAAAACACCGCACAAATCTGACCAAGCCTAAAAAGATAGCAATTACTTTAATATTTTTCTGTGTGTGCTCATTAAATGTAATTCACCCAACCGCCATCATACTCGGAGGGGCGCCACATTTTTGTTGCCCGTATTGTTGGTTGAGTTGGATATCTATGTTTCAGTAATCTAAGATCAAATTGACACCTCAGTAGCGCAGTGGCAGTTTTTTTGGGTTCATTGTTGGTTCTGTTGTTCATTTGCAACATTAAGTATATATTTTTGAGTAGCTTTAGTTGAAAATTAGGTTGAATTATCAAAACAAAACTAAGTGTTACATGATTGATTGCCCGCATAATCAACAACCATTTATGGAAAATATTCTATATCGTCCATAAACATTATCTTTTATTGTGAAATGGACCATAAATGTACAATAACACAGATCATATCAACAATCTAAGATATGGTAATCACTTATAATACAATATGGGGAAAGGGCGGTTAAGCATAGTTACCATACAAAAAGTGCAATTTTCACGAACAACTTTATCGTGTTACAATATTGGCAACGGTTAAAATATCATCTACTTTTTTCGAGTAAAACTTCAATCCTGATTGTTCTAGCTACGTTGGATTACAAAAGCATCATTTTGATTAGCATCACGAGATATGGTTTGTTTATAGTAGTTTGCAGTAAAAATGACAATGAAGCATGCTTTCCGAATATAGTACAACGTTAGAAAAAAAAGGAACCATAACCAATATAGTTTGGTTTCTTTTTCATTCATGAATAAACAAGATTATTAAAAAAGTAAGTTTTATTACACGAATTTGATAACGTGTTTATGCATAACATATACATTACACATAACAATTAATTCTACTTGTACTCTCTTGGCATGTATTCAATGCTGGATTTTTTTTACTCTAGCCTTAAAAAACAAAACTGCTGTAGATTTTTTTCTTGTAAAATATTTCTGCAGCTCCTGAATCAATCCAAACTCGAACTTTTTCGTCAGACAGCACCTTCTAGTTGATCGCGTTGTGGGTTCGTCTAACCAAATTTGCCTTCTTCAAGTTGGCAATCTTCTGAGCGATGTATCTCGTGACTTCCGTTTGCTCTGAACGTTTCCTGATACTTAGTACGTTTTGTACACCAACACGAATAGCTGCACGTTCGGCGATTTTGTCTGAAAATAGAGATTAAAGACATGTTTTAGGAAAGGTGAATAATGTTCTGGAAAGGATTTGTAGATGTGCGGAAGGAGTCGGTTCTATGAATGGGGCCTGACCGGTAACGCTCATTTTGATAAGATTTTCCGCCCCCACCAACCGCACAGCCAGCAATCCAGCGAACATACTATCTGTTTTAGCGCAGTCATCACATTCAATCAGTTGTTATACTGTCATCGGTATTCCATCTTGCGTGGTAAAGCAAGCCTGGGAAGAGGAAAGAAAATGGGATAAGAATGCGCTCTACAAAAAAAAGTTAATTCAATGTTACCTATGGTGGATAATTATTTTTGTCTTTAATCAATTGCACCTTCTTTGACAATTTTAAAACGTGCTCATCTGAGGACAATTTGTCGTCCAGTGCCTTTAACAGTTTCCGCTTGCTAGCCTTCAATTTATCCTTCAGTTTTTTTATTTTCTACTTTCAGAGTGATGCATTTCGAGCAGCTGTCTGTATCGGCCTCATCAGCTATATCGGCACAAATCTCAAAGTCAACAGAGTGGGTCGAATAATTTTTATTCGTTTTAGTTTCATCTAGGGTTTGCATTCGATGCTCTGAGGAATCAATTTCCTTCACGCGGTTTTTGTGTTGGTTTGGCTTGTATAGCTTGGCTTGTACCTTCTGTTCATGAATCCGATTATCTCCGCATTGGAGTTGATCGTTCTGTCATGATCAGTTTATCTTGGTTAGTCGTTTCATTTGTACATCGAACATTCAGTTCTTCTTCGAACATACCCCGCATATGCCCCGCATAAAAATTAATTTGTGTTTTTATCACTCCGCTTTGCCAGTCCTGCTGATCCGTTCTAAAGGTTTATTTCTGATCTCCAGTCTCCTTTGAGGATCAAGACAAAGCGGAGCGTGATGACCAAGAAAAAGAAAACAATCTTACCTGTTCGTGCAGATCAACCTTGTTCAGTTTTGCAGCAGTCATTTTGTCTGCTTTCCATTTGGCAGAGATTTTTGTTTCTGAAAATAATTGATTTTATTAGTCACATTCAGGCTTCGAAATGGTCACGGTAGAACCACTTTTCACTGCGATAATCGTCTTCTTCTTCCTCTGACGCTACCAAGGCTCGCTGTCTGAATACATCCTTAAACAAACATGTCAAATGAGTATCGCCATCACGACATTGTTTTCCTCAAACGTATTTTGACATTTTTCCTAGAAATGAGAATTACGCACATTGAGTGCGTGTATTCTGGAAATTATTTATATCATTGATCTTGTAATATTATTTCTCAACATAAATGAACGAAGTAGACAGAAATAGGCCGAAATAACATCGCTAAACGATTGACAGTGTGCATCTCTTTGATACGCGAGTGTCGTTGGACTATCCTTTTCTTTCTGTGAGCTGAGCGGCGATGGTTTGGTTATTTTACATTTACGAGCGAAAGCCGACTGTGACGCACGCTAAGGAAGCGAGATCAAATGAAAATGGTGACCGTTTACAAGCCTGGCCACATTATATGTCATGATGCAGTTCTACTTACTTTTTGAATTGTGTGTGTTTTTATCGCAGTTATCCTTTCTTTCACCAGCCATTTCGAGAATTTTAGCCACTCAAGTTTTCTCCCAAACTGCAGCGTGGCAACTCGAACTAAAACTGTGCTGGTTGGTAGGGATGGGCGATACTAGCACCGATACCAACGGTATCGATACTAGGGGTCACTTTGCTGTACATTGTCACTATTCTGATTATAGTTCTGGTATAATCGTTCGAAGTTTCGTACTTTCGTCCTTTTATCGTAGTATAGTAACTGAACGGTATTTTATATTGTCAACGGAACATATATAGTCCAGTTATAGTTATATGTAATAAAACAATTTTAAACACGCATAATGTTATGATACTTGAAAAATATTTCATATTGTCACCTTTATGTATACAGTCCAGGCATAATTATATAAGGTAACAAAATAATGAACAAATATAATAATACGGTATTTGAAAGATATTCCATATTGTTACTGCAACTGATATATTAAGTTTATAGTTTGTACTATATCCTCAATCGTTTTTGATTATGCGGGTGGGTGATACTGAGTATCGATACTTTCTCAATTGTCATTGTATCGATACTAGACCTCACGGTTTCAAGTATTAATCTAGTATTAATATATATAGGTATCAAGCACGGACCATTGCTGGATTGATTTCTTATTAACCTTAAAATTAAGGTAGCAGTCATGATAGAGTATCTTTGTCTATATAATAAAATATTTCTGTCCAGCGTTTCGATATCGCTAGTATCGATACCTATCACCCAAACTGCGAAATCGTGTGCGAGATTCGACTGTGATAATCGTGTATTTCGGGGTAGTCCAATTTGGCGTAAAAGTCGCAATACATGTTGCAGCTTGATTTTTATCAATTTCATTAGTTTGTTCGAACTGGAGGCAATTATATTGCTTCATTGCCCCACTTTTGCGTATACATGTTGAATAGTGTCAGAGATGATGCAGATTACTAATTCGACGATCAAAGTTTTCATAAAAGACATTTTCAAACTGCATTATGTAATCATCTAGTTGACTCAAAAGATGTTCTGAAACTACCGGTGATATGACGCTCGGCCGTTTTTACTCTAAATTGGGTAAATTTTGACTCAATTTCGTTAAAAGTGGATCTATCCTAAACAGAGTAACCATGTAGTTACTCATTTTTGAGTAGCATAGATAAATGTCAAAAACTGAGTACTACTTACTCATTTAAAAAAAGCATGAATTAGCCAAACTGAGTAACTGTTACTCAGTTTCGTTAATTTGGCTTCCCTACGCAAAAGAAAACATTAGGAAATTCGGAAATTAAAATTTGAAAACAACATAAGAAAAATCGTTAAAATGTTGTAGATTTATTTCCCATCAAGCTACCTAATTATTAATATTTTATATTATTACCATCTTTCGAATTGCTTCGCGTAAAAAAGCTACAACTCGGTACAAGTATCATGGAGACAAAGCCCAGCACTAGGGAGAGCCCAAATGTGGATAAATCAGCGCTGTGTTTATTGTCCGGTGTTAGAGAGATGCCCACGTATTTAACTTCAAGATTGCTTCCATCCGAGCTTCCATCGTACAAAGAACGAATTCCTTCTGGTATTATGACTGTAAGGGCCGTTCCCACCAACAACCTAGCACCAAACATATACACATTTTTAGTTTTTCCTTTAACAGTATCACGATTAAAAGTATCTTGCCTGGGAAATTCAATTTCCTGAAATCGAGGTAATTCCTTTTTTATGGCGTTCCACTGCATTTTCACAGCAGTCGGAATTTCGTCATCCCAGTGTACCGGCAGCTTCCATAATTGTTGAAGTAGTATTTTTGCTGCCACAATTACAGGCTGCATTAATCCTAGAGGATCGTAAAGGCGTCCTGATGCCAAACGACTCTTAGTCATTGAGACAGCTCTCGCGTCATGTGTCTCTTCCACTTTGAATATGAAGGTGTCATTCTCTGATGCCCAATTCAATCCCAAAGTTTTCACCGTTTCCCGTTCGCCTATGCGCACTGTGGATTCCAAGTCTTCCTTCGAAATTCCGGATAGTACGTCTTTGTTGTTGGACGCCCATTTTCTCAGAGGGAATCCTCTCTGCAAAAAAGCGGCTTCAGTCTTCCTTCTGATATCCACGAGTTTTTTTGTGGTTTCTGCTCTCATCAGCAGATTATCCACACAGAATGATTTTTGAATGATGTTGCATATTTCTGCGTTTGTTTCCTTTTGCTCTTCTCCTACTTGGTACAGTGCTCGGCATGCTAGGAAAGAAGAGGCACCTTCACCATATGTAACAGTCTTCAGTCGATATGTTTTTATCTTTTCACCGTTGTTAAATCGATACCGAATACATTGCATCCATGTGTCGTCGTCATGCACTAGTATTTGCCGATACATTTTGACAATGTCCGCACTGAGCACGTGGTCTTCACCTCTGAATTCAAGCGAGAGGTCAAATTGATCTCGCTGTATGACTGGACCAACTGCCTACACGTCGTTCAGAGATTTTCCAGAGGTGGTCTTGGCACTCGCGTCGAAGACCACTCTTAATTTAGTGGTGGTTGACTCTGGCTTCACCACACAGAAGTGTGGGATGTAGTAGATTACCTTGTGTTCGTCCTTTTCATCGACTACTTCCATGAGATCTAAATCGAGGTATTCTTTCATGAAGGCATCATATTCTGACTTTAGTTGTGGGTTTTGGTAAAGTCGCCGCTCCAATGACAAGAGTCTCTTATTGGCTTGTTCCTAAGTTTCCTAAGATGGTTATCTCTCCTTTCAGTGGTATTCGTACTACATATTTACCGCCTTCATTGATGTAATGCGTGGTTTTGAAGTGCTGTTCAATTTCATTGTTTTCTAATTTGGCATTCGTTTCCTGGCCTGACACTATTTCACTTCCCTTGAAGAATTCGTGGAATAGTTGGTGTAGCTCTTCATTTGAACATCCAGCCCTCTCAGACTCTTCACTAACGCCTTTTGAAATAGTCAGCGTTGAGGCATCTTGATTTGTTTTCTTGGTGCTCAATGGCAGAAAATTACCTTTCGATAGGTTGCCGCGGCAAGCCACCCTAGTTTCGATTCGAAGTATGTTGGCCCTGAATCCGTTCGTATTTGGCGTGAACCGAGTATTTGATAAAACGCTCTCGCTCCTAATAGGATGTCGATTGGTCCTTTGATGTAAAAGTTTGGTTCAGCTAGTTTGATGCCTTTGGGAACATCCAGTTGGGAAATGTGTATCGTCTCCGTCGGCTGCTCGCATAGCCCACGAGGGAGTACTATCAAATCCAAATCTAAGTTAAATTTACCTTGATCAGCGATAAGAGTTATCCTAATCTGCACTGTTCCGTTAATTCCGTGCACTATGAACTTTTCCTGGGAGGGTTTCACCTTGAGTGTTGAGAAAGCCTTCTCACTAATGGCTTCTATTTGGCTTCCGCTTCGCTCTCGTTGCCGATGTGGTCAAAATGTACCAATGGTGCGAGTTCAACCGCTAGATTAACATCTACGAAGGATTTTATGAAGAAATTCTGCAGATCAACCCTTAAAATCGTATCAGCTCACCACTGTCACATACGGAACTGCTAGTGCGCCGTATCTCGCTACAAAATGTCTTACGAAGCTGGGAGAACATTGCCAATCGTCACATCCGCTCGACTCTCGGGTAAAACAAAAAGACTTTTATGTCGATGACGTGCTATCGGGAGCTGACAGTATCAAAGAAGCAAATCAGCTGATTGCAGAGATGATGGAGGTAACAAATTCTGCTGGATTCACTCTCAGGAAGTGGAACTCAAATGCTACTCAGTTGCTGGCCAACCTTCCGAAAATTCTACGTGATGATCGATCCCCTCTGGAATTCAACTCCTCTGATTTCACGGTTATGGGGTTATATCTACCAAAAAAATATCTTTACAACAAATAAAAATATCAAACCAACATGTTCTATAAAAATGCGAGATTTAGCAGAATGAACAAAATCTTAGAACATCTTGAACTGTTTCGACGACTACAAAAAAAGTTATGGACGAATAACTAATTTTGCGGAGTGTTCCTCGTAAAACTCTATTTCGTCAAATCAGACGTACAGATAAAAGATTACAGTGTTCAGCAATTCTTTTTCTTATAGATTTTCCTACAACTTTGCTGAAGAAAGCAATCTGGTATTTTGAAAATTAGAAAAAAATAATTTTTATATCTAACTACTAGGAGGATTGATAAAAAAACCGAAAACGCCAAAAGAAAGGCCTTGTTATATGGAATAAACTTGCTGAAAACACTAGGTACATAAAATCAATATTTCACAGTCGAAACTAAAACGATCAGGATTTTTCGAGTTTAGACCACTGCACGTAAGACGTTCCCTATATAAAAGAGTGGCCAAAATTACCAAAATGCGAATTTCATATCCAGGATGTTTTTACCACATGATTTTGTAGTATTTTATCTATATTTTCATAATTTTTGAATGAAATCTTGATACAAACGACGGTTCATGTTGAAAAATGCCTTCAAAGCTACCTATTTCAGAAACGGAGAAAAATAGTTTTTCTGAAAATTTTGGAATATATAAAAGCCTACTAAAGCTATCATGATATGTTTATATATGATTGAAAGCTTATTAAATTAGTTTCCTAAAACAAGATGGGTAATGGATTTCAACCCTACAGAGTCAGTCGCAGGCCACATTGAAAATATGCGTAATTTTCCTAATTTTTTTAACATTAAATGTAAGCACTTGTAGGCACAGCACCTGATAGTGTGTCTGAGAGCCCTACTTGTGCCCTTAAAGGATATGTGTTAAAAGTTTGAGGAAAATTTGCGTTTTGGTAGAAAAAGATGATTGAAAATTTTCCATTTTTTTTGCAATTTTTTAATTTTTGGGTGATTTATCAACAAAGTTTTTCGTATATTATAGCAATTTGGTTCAAAACACACTAAAAAAACGTGAAATTATCAGTTTATTGGTTTATTAGAATATACGTTGTTTAAAACATATGTTAAAAGTTCGAGTAAAATTTGCGTTTTTGTAGAAAAAGGTAATTTAAATTTTTAAGATCGAAGCAAGCCAGGAACGAAATCGGACGTAAAAATTTTCGCTCGCGTGTTATTCCGTTGTTACCGCAAAGTGAATTTATTTTCGCAATTTACGAGTGTTGCGTTGTGGGATTTCTTGAAAATTTGGATGATGGATTGATGAACCTTGCCTGGGGTCGGATCGTGAGTGTTGTGCTCCTGCGTTTTAGTGTTTTTTCACAGTTTCTAGCGCACAAAAAGTTTGACTCGCGAGTGTGAAATACAGAGTATGTTTACGGGGTTGTGAATATACCAAAAACCCGATCGAAATCGCGTTTATATTGCTTTTTGTAGTGATTTATAAAATGTCCTCTAGTGTAATTGTTATTGCGTTGTGCGATGTTCTTTTTCGGATCGCTACCGGCAAAAATACCACACACACACATGTGTGGCTTATAATATCGGTTATGCAAAACCAGTGTACGAAGAAGGAATTAAAGAGCAAAATAGCGAGCGCGTGAGTTGTTGGTGGTTGTAGAAAGCTGAAATGTGTGTATAGGATAGCTGAAAATGCCACACTACTTCAACATAACCTGCCGAGTCCAATGAAGAAAGGCGTGAATGTCTGATAACGGCGATAACGGTATGATGCCTGTACTGAAATTGTCAGAGCAGACTAAAATCGACGTTAAATAGTGGCTACCAAGGAGGAAGAAGTGGATAGGATAAGTACTATGGATCTTGAACTTTTAGCATTTTTATAATGGTTAGGAGAAAACGGAGCAAGGTGACTTACAGACGGAGATTGATTGATTGATTATTTTTATTTGAGACCTTTTAACCATAATGGTCATTCGGGTCTTAGTATTTTACAGAGTTTTGTGTGGATTTCACTGCACTTCGCTATTTTTACACTGGGTTGATGGCAGCGGCTGCTCTGGCTGCTTTTATGGCTTGGATCCTCCACTGCTTTCGTATTATCTTGGCTATGGTAATGCTGAGCTGAATCCCGACCATTATTATCAGGATTGTTAGCTTGATGTCGTAGTCCTCTAATATTCCAGAGTGTACCTCCTGCGTCTCGATGATGGTGACATCTTGATCTCCGACCTGTTTCGTTGGTTGCGAACTTTCGATGCCCATGCTGATGTCCAGGTGTGTCGTTTGTGCTGTTTGTAGTGACTGATGGTTGTTGTGCGAGTTTGGATGATATTAAATATTCGGTAAAAACGCTGATATGAATTCTCGTTGTGTTTTTTGTTGATTTGCCTACTGCTGTGCCTTTTAGATTGATGCCTGTAGGTTTGTCGCTTTTATGAATTCGATGGTTTTTTTTTAGATTGTTGATATCGTTGCCCAGTATTTCTTGTAGCGATGTGCTGAGGTTGCAGTTTTTTCTTTCTGTGTCGTAGATTCGACATTCGATGAGAATGTGCTGTACTGTGATTCTCGTGCTGCAGGTCGGGCACATAGCGGGGTCCTCTCTCTTTGCGTAATGGCCGTGTGTGAGTCTGGTGTGGCCAATTCTTAGTCTGGTGATGGCCCTGTTCATTGATCTATCTTTCGAGTATGAGGTATTCCATTCGAAGGGTGTGTTTTTAATGCGTCTTAGTTTGTTGGTGCAGCGTGTCCATGTGTTGCACCAGGTGGATATATTTTTTTCGTTAATCATCCGTTTGAAGTCGTCGAAAGGTATCTTTATGTCGATTGTGTTTTTTGTAAGACTCCTTCTTTTGCTAGAGCGTCAGCTTTTTCGTTGCCGTAAATGTTTACATGTGCTGGGACCCAACACAGGGCTGTATTTCCTTGCTTTTCGTGTAATAATTTTCTAATTTTGATTATCTATGGATCCGCTGTTTTCGAGCCGTCTGTGTATATGTGGTTGTGGTGCGGGGTATTCTGTGTTGCGGAGCTCGTCGAATTTGATTTGTTTCGCTTTTGGAGGAAGTTTGTCTGGAATTCCTGTGTTTACTGGGAGTATTTTTTCTTTCCAATCTAATGTGTCGAAGGAGTTTTCCTTTTCGATGTTTGTGTGCGGTATGTCGAGTTCACTTAGCAGGTCTTCTGCTGTGTTAACGAGGTGGGATCCTGTGTGTAGTATTCCTCTGGCTAGTTGTTTAAAAGCGTAGTTAATTGTTTTTCTGTTTAGGATTAGGTGTAGTGGAAGTAGGCCACTTTCTGATAAGATGCTTTCGATTGGGCTGGAGTGAAATGCTCCTGTGTCGTATCGTATTCCTTGATGGTAAAGCGGGCTTAGCTTGATGGCGTTATTTCTGTTTGCGCTCTTTATTGTAGGTGCTCCGTAAAGAAGTTTTGGCAAGATTACCATTTGCAGAATGCGCAGTAGACTTTTTCAGTCCGCGCCGAAATTTGTCTTGCTGAGGCAGTTCATTATTCCCAGACGTTTTTTGGTTTCGTCCCGTGTGATTTTTAAATGGTAGTTGTAGTTTAGTTTGTTGTCAATCCAGACACCAAGTAACTTTTGCTTATTGACTAGCGGGATGGTTTCTTGGTTGAGTGTTGGTGGCGTTTGATATTGGAGTTTTCTTCTTCTTCCTATATGCATTATGGATGATTTTGGTGCTGATATCTGAAACCCTGTTGCGTCGCTCCATTTTTGAATTTGGTTTAGGATTTTTTGTATTTTTGAGCGGGTCCATTTTGCGGATTTTTTTGCTACTGCTATGGTTATGTCGCCTGCGTACATTTTTATGTAGGTGCCTTTGGGTAGGAAATCTTTGATGCTATTTACTGCCAGTAAAAAGAAGCTCACTGCAAGGACTGATCCTTGGGGGACTCCGTTTTCCTGGGTTTTTATGTCTGATAGTTGATCTTCGAAACGAACTTGGAATTCTCTTCGCTCTAGGAAAAGGCTGCAGAACTTTGCCATGTTTCCAATAATTCCTGCTTTTGCATGTTTTTGTAGAATGAGTCTTCGCCAGGTTCGGTCGTATGCTTTTGATAGATTATTTCGACGTGTTATTTACTAGAGATGGCGTTTCTCCCAAAATTGTCAATCTCCGTGATGACGTCATTAGTTTGGTGTCCCTTACGGAAGCCATATTGTGATTCTCCTAATATTTTGTTTGTTTCTATATGTTTCATTAAGCGTTTGTTGACCATGCGTTCGAAAAGTTTAAGCACGCAGCTCGAGAGACATATTGGTCTTAGGTTGTCAGCGGTGTTTGGGCACTTTCCTGGCTTGGGAATCGGTATAAGGGTTGACATTCTACAGATTTCTGGGAATATTCCGTTTTTCCCTATTTCGTTGTACGCTTCTAATAGTTTCTTTTTTGCGTAAAAAGGTAGGTGTTGCAGCATTGCGTTATGTATTTCGTCAGGTCCTGTTGCGGTACCTGTTAGTTTGTCTAGTTGCTGTAGGAGCTCATGCAAAGAGAATGGTTTGCATAAGTTTGAGTTGCGATTGCTTTTAAATTGCACTGAACGTTTTTCTTCTCTGTTTTTCTTCTTTAAAAATTTTTGATTGTAGGCTTCGTTTGATGAGGCCTTTTTAAAGTGTTCAGCTAGATGGTTTGCTATGTCGAGTGGTTTTGTGATTATTTCGTTCTCCGCTTCGATGGCCCATGTTCTTGGAGTTGATGCTGGGCCCTTTTTGGAAATCGCACGAATACGGTTCCAGATTTTTCCCATTATTTTCGTTTTTCTTCTTTGATTATTTTTCTGCATTCAGTCCTAGCCCGTGCAAATTCTGCGTGTACTGATTGGTAGAGTGGATCGTTTGGGTTTGTTTTTTGTTTTTTTTTTTAATGTGTGCCTTCTTTGTTTTATTGCTGCCGCCACTGTTGAGTTCCACCAGGGAACCGCTTTAGGGTGTGCTTTTGTTGAGGTTTTTGGTATGGATTGGGTGGCTGCTGATTTGATGGCGTCGGTAATTTCTTCAATTGAGTAGTTAGTGTTGAGGAGAATCCTGTTTTCGATTTCATCTTCGAATTTGTTCCAGTCTGCCTTATCAATTTTCCAGCGAGCGGTTCGTTGTCTTGTGGTTTGTTGTTTCTGACCTATCATAATTGGGAAGTGATCTCTGCCGTGTTGGTCATTCGCAACTGTAAAGTTGACTTTGTCCGCTATTTCAGCTGAGCATATAGTGAGGTCGATGCATGATGCAATATTGTTGTTGCCGTGCATATTTCCCGAGTGTATGAAGGTAGGGGTGCCATCGTTTAGTGTGATCAGGTTTCTATCGTTTATTATTGACTCGAGCATTCTGCCTCTTGCGTCTTCTTTGTTCGAGCCCCATAGGTTGTGGTGTGCGTTGAAGTCCCCTGATAGAATGAATGGTTCTGGTAGTGTGTCTAAAAGGTCTTCGATGTCGTTTTTGTTGATGTGTTGGTTTGGTGACAGATATATGCAACAAATGGTCATTTTTCGCGGTATATTTACTTCGATTGCTATCGTTTCTAGTGTTGAGTTTGTTCGTAGTTTTTTGAATTTGATCCCTGTTTTTATTGCAATTGCGACACCACCTTGTCCGGAAGGCCGGTGCGCGTATATGATTTCGTAGCCTTTGAGGGTTATATTTCTGTGCGGATTTGTTCGTGTTTCTTGTAGGGTTATGATATTTGGGTTGAAGTCATTGATGAGTAGTTGAAGTTCCTCATATTGACTGCTTAGTCCATTACAGTTCCATTGTAGTATTTCTGTTGATGTATGTTGTTTGTTCATTCCGAATCCGATGCGTCAGGTAGGTCGATGTACTCGCGTTCTTCGTTAGAGGCGTGCATTAGTTCTATCGGAGTAATGTCCAGTATTTCGGTTGGTTGTATGCGGTTGCAGCTTATTTTCCTGGATGGCGAATTTGGTGTCGATTCCCTGTTCGTGTTTTGTTCTTTTTGTTTGTGCTTTGGGGCTTTATTTCGGCTTCCAGAAGTGCTGACATCTATTTGAGTTATTATCCGATCGTATTCCTTCTCGGCCCGTTTTCTTGCTGCTTTTTCTTCGGCTAGTACCTTCATACATTTTCCTAGTTTTTTTTCAAGTGCATTGACCGTATTCTGAAACTTTTCTGCAAGTGTGGCATATTCGTTTTCACGTTTTGTGCTGGCTTCAAGAAGGTCGGCTAGCTTCTTGATTTCATCGTCGCGTTTTTTTAATTCCGCTTGAAAGTTTTGTTCAAGGCTTTTTTCAGGGTATCCGCGTAGTTAGTTGCTCTGTTTGCGTTGGCCATTTTCCGTGCTTCCTCAAACGTTATTTTATTGTCAACTTGGATTTTTATGGTCGCTGTTTCGTTCTGCCATACTGGACATTTGTTACTGGTTGACGCATGTTGCTCGCTTCTGCAATTTATGCATTTTTCGGGTCTGTCGCACTTTCCTTCATCGTGTGATTTTTCTCCGCATCGCCAGCATAGTTGTTCCGAGGGGCAGCCGGCTGCGATGTGTCCATATTTCAAGCACTTGAAGCAGCGCCTTGGTCTCGGATAGTATGGACGCGTTGGCACGTTTATATATGCGATTTTGATGGTCGTTGGTGCGTTCGGGCTGTCGATAGTTAGTTCCAGTAGGCTCGTTTTCTCCAGTTTGCCGTTTGTTTTTCTCATTATACGTTTGACACCAATCATCCCTTGCGATTTAAGCTTGGTGGCTATTTCTTCCTCTGGGTCATTGATCGCTTCCCAGCAGGGTACCACGACACGGCACGTATTCAGTGTTTTATGCTCGAACACTCTGACCTTAAGTTCGCCTAGCTTTTCTAATTTCTTCAGATTTTCAGCAGATGCTGCCACTTTGTTTGAACGAAAATTTTGCCGTTTCTTGTTTTTTTTTATGCTAGTAACTTCACCGCAATAGCTTTCTACCGTCTTCTCAATTAAGAAGGCGGAGGTTTCTACCAGGGATCTATCAGCTTCAGCACTTTCGATCACTACAAATTTCCCCGTCACCTTAGGCCTCTGGCCATTTATGTGGGGAAATTGGTTTATGCCGCCTGTTGGCGGCATTCTGCAATTGTTCAATTTCACTCCACTTGCACGTTTTTTGGCTTTTTCTTCGAAATGTTTCAATAGGTTCGCGCGTTGAGCACTCACTACGGGAGTCAAATGACAATGAAGGTGTCAGGATTCAGTTTAACTCGGTTCGCGGCGATTTGCAAAGCACGACTTGTCTTGACAGGTGCTAAATCGGTACTGTACAGACGGAGAGCATGCTGACCAAATCATACACTTCACAATCACATCAAAAATCGCTTTTATAAGCCTTACTAAACATAACGGAGATGTTCTTTTGGTACCTCATCTTGCTCCCTATTCCCCTGTGTGGGAAGGTTCCCAATGCGAGCTTTGCTCAAGAGAAATCAGAATATGTATCTGTGTGGTTGTAAGAATTACGTGAGAGATACACAGACGAACTGGCCTTGTGATTTAATTAGTGAGCCTGTGTGTTGAAAGGCCGATGGGGCGGCTGCCACAACAAAAATTGTACAGCTCGCCTGTTTTGATGTTGACGGTTGCCTTGACGGTGGGTGGCTTGTCGGTTCTCTGACATACAGGTTCACTATGATCTAATGAATGCGTGAGGGTGTTGTGTGAAGTGACTGATGTTAGAGTGCGTTGCGTTGCAGATTTTGCTTCCGTAGCGTGGTAGATGAGAGATTTTTTTTGAGCAGCAGTTGCAAACAACATCCGCTTGCTAGATGTGTGGATTTGTCCGCAGATCGCAGGTTATATATTTATATACATTCAAATGCAGATATTTGCAGTTTTTCTTTTGGATCTTAAGCAGATTCTTTCTAATTTTGAATCATTGAAGATCTTTCTAAAGCATATCTGGCACATTTGGCAGAAATGTGGCATGAAACACAAAAAAATCAAACCTGCTACCTTTCTTAAACTTTACCTCTCAAATATAAGAACGCCATGGAATAATCTGCACTTCTCATATCTTTATGATATTTTCATCATTCAGCAAACTCAAAACAAGGCATATATTGTGGGTATTTCGTCAAGTTTTATGATTTTTCTAGCTTTTGAAAAATACTGTTACATATATTAAATTTTTAAGTGATTATCTGATGTCTCGCAAGTCTGCGTGTTACGAGCCTATGCCGGTGGTATTCCGATAATGACAATTTTGGCATTTTAAAAAAAAACATGCAATTTTTTGTCTTTGAATTTTAAGGGCTTTGGATGCATGTAAATTTGCCAGTTTTTGAACTCATTAGGATACTTAGCTCAGTCCAAATTATATTACAAGAGAAAACGCGTTGTAGATCTTATATCTCCTAAAATTGCGGTCGGCTTACAGTTTCCGAATAAAGTTTAACGTCTTACGAAATAAAGTTACTCATTGATTCGTGAATGGAAAAATTAAGGTGTTCATGAGCAGAAACGCGTAGAGTCGTACGATACGTAAGGTAACCGAAATTACTTAACCTCCACGATTCGCTTGTATCCCGTCACTGCAAATATGATGAGGTTTCAAACATGTTGGCACCTGGCGCGCTTTCGTGAGTTCATATATCGAAGATCGCACCACTCACCTCGGGAAAGTGCGTGCACGTCGTGTTCAAAATTGGAAGAGTCGGTCAGTTCCTCTATTAGTACAAAGCTCGTTATTCCCGTCGTACTCATAAAATCCTGAATCAATGAAACAAAACGTCTTAGATAGAAGATAGGTTCGCGAAAAATATCTTAGTGGACGAGGGCCCATAAATACCGCCAAGAGTTTTATCGTATATAAAGAAGAAACGACTAACACAAAATTCCTATACCCGTGGTGCTTGTGGAGTGTGCAGGAGTATATCCGGCCTCTAGTAACAACAAGTATCGAACTAACACCCCTTTCCTTCCTTCCTTTGATCTACGTTCTGGACCGGCAGGCGTCGGTACTGATCAGCATGCAGGGGTTATTGGAGATCCACATCGAAAAGCTAAATCCCAAGCAGGAATCACTAAATTCGATTTATAACTCCAATCGATCCTGATCAGTAACGAAGTGACAACCGGTGGTGATCAATCAAGCTCAAGCTCAAGCTAACAGTATCATGATTAAAAGTATACTTCCAGCTATACAGGAACCAACTAGTATTACAAAAAGAATTAGCATTACCGTCTCATCCATGATTTAAGAATATGGATCCGACCACTCAAATAGCTTGATCAGAAGTTATTCGAACAAGCGGACGTGTCCGATGTTTCTATGCACTCATTCTTCGCGTTTCGTTCCCTCACTACTGCAGCATACACTTATTTGACTTGTGGCTCATATATCAAAGAGCGGATTATTATTTTATTGTAAACTATTCGTTGCAGTACTTTCAAAACTAAATCCATGTACGAATAAGCGAAACAAACAGGGAACTGTTAAATACCTAGCTTTTGTTAACAGCAAACTGATATAAAATGAACGGTTACCCAAAAGTGAGTAAAACAAAAAAATACGAAAACTGGGTGAAAGTTACTCAGTTTCGTTAATCAATATTACTCATTTTTTCACATTTTGAATCAAAATACGAAAATGAGTACTTTCTAACCAATTTTGAGTAAAATTGAACGAGCGTGTAGATATGATGATCCGTACACTCAAAATAAAATTCACGTATCTTCTACCTGAAAAGCTATATATTTTCCATGTTACTTTTCAGGTGAATGTTACGTGTTTTAAGCCTGTAGTACACTCTTTGACCGAGTGTCAAATATTTGTCACTTTTTAACAGATAAAAATTTGGTCAAAGATAATTATTTGTCACTCTCCAATTTTAACATGGGGCAAACACGGGCAAACAAAAACCATGATTACAAATAAATTTGACCATTATGTCAGAAGGTCAAATATTTGACCATTAGACAAAGAGTGTACTACAGGCTTAAATATGAACTTATGCTAAGAGCAAGCGCACCGGTGAGTTGCCATTTGAGTTGCTATTTTCACAACGCTGGCCGTTGCTATTTTGGATAGCAACCGATGTTCGCACCGGTCGTTGCTATTGGGGATTACCAATTCATCTATTTCTTTTTAACGCCGGCAGTTGCTAATTTCTAAAGACCGTCAGCTAGCATTAGCAAAATGTTTGTGTGTGTGGTATTCCCCAAAAATTCTGCACATCTAGTAATAACCAATTTATCTGTCCGTCAATTGTTTCCGGAATGATCTGCGTTCTTTCTGCTTCATAAAATATCCCCTTAATTTCAAGCAACTCTGTTTTAACTTTGTTTCCATTCTCTCAAATTATCGGTAGCACAATTCTGTTGCAGGTTTCTTCTTTTGTGCGTGCATGGATTTTTTTTATTCTTGTATGTTTAATTAAAGTAATTGCGTTAGACCGTGGAACGTTTCGCAACGTTACCTTCAATAACTATTGTACTCAAAATTGGCAAACTGTCATTAATTGTATTTTGTACTTTGTGCTGTCTCGATTCCTACAATTTGCCAATAACATTTGCAAATTTTCAGGCAAACAAAATTTAAATGTAGAACTCGGAAATTGTTCTCGAGTATTTGGTTGAGTGACGAAGAAAATGATTTCGCGAAACAAATCTTTTTATACGCGAGTATGAAAAGGATTTTTGGAAAGATTCGGGGTGGCTCTCAGCCTGGAAAACGGTAAAATATTGACCACTATGCTGAGAAAGTTTGCCATCCAGCGTTTTACCAATGTTTTTTTTTTTTTGGTAACGCCGCTTTCGAATTCGTCTTACGTTGTTTTCAAAGATTAAAACAGCTGTAGATGCGAAAAATGATTTTTTATTCTACAACCGGATGCAACGGAAAACTGAGACTAACATGCCTTCAAAAAAGTCAGCAGCAATAGTCGGTAATACTCCTGAGCTTCGCTCAAACCTTCCAGGTTTATTGAAATAATGACAAGGTTGACCAATCTTGTGAGGACTTGAGCTTTATGCTTCGTGTAGATTAGAGTGCCAACAAAAATGGTCATCTCGAATTTCAAAATAAACTTTAAATATTTACCCGCCCTAAAAAACACCCTGTGTAAAATTTCAGCTCAATCGAAATTAATATAGACTGGTTCACGCCGATACTTGCGTCCTACGACGTGTTTAACCAAGGCGAAGCATTTCGTCTTCCGGGGCCGACCAATTATGTTCGAAACACTCATTATTTTCATAATATTGTTACGAACATTTACTATCGAGCACAACAAAACAAACAACAGTTTGACATTATTCATCAAATAGCAACGATGCTATCGCGTTGCCAAATTTATTAACTCGCTACTACCCGAGGTGGGATTGCTATTTCCCAAACCAACATAGCAACGCCCGGTGCGGTTGCCGCGTTTTGGTGGGAGTTGCCAAACTAGCTTTAGAAACTTCAATTTAGCCACTGGTGGGCTTGCTCTTAGAAGCAAGTATGATGGTTTTACTCAAAATCAGTGTTTGTGCGGTTTAAGGATAAGATTATTTAGTCCCTAGCAGACCTTTGAATCGTCACCTTCATGAGTAAATCTTCAAGCGATGATGATGCAATATAACTTCGACTTCGGCCCGATTGAGTACCTTCGTTTCACACCGATCCTTCTCTCACAGTTAACACAAAAATCCTTTGCCATGTTTCGACGATATAGTTCTAAAATACGTACTCATGTTTTAAATATGCGTTTTTTTCGTGTTCAAACTGAAGGTATCAGAGCAATTTCACAAAAAACGGGTAACCAATTTATTCGACCATTTTTTATTTGGTTGAATCTTTTCATAAACTTATTTTTGAGAAGCTATTGAAATATTCTAGGTTGGGAAGGTATTGATGACTATGAATATTTCTAAAGCCAAAACGGTTTGTTTGATCAGTGTGACTTTTTCGGCAAAGTTGTAGATAGTAATTTTGTCTTTATGAAAAAAATAAACACTCTGAAGAAAATAAGTTTTTTTTTTTGAAAAAAAGTTAAAAGAAAAACTAAAAATAATTATCTAAAATATACAATAGAATAATTTTAACAATCTGAAACTATTAAAGATCACCCATTTTTTCCATGATCCATGTCCGCAATGTGTAATTGTGAATGTGAAAATGAAATTAAAAAACTTTTTTCAAAGAAAAGATGTTGTAAGAGTACACTAAGGTCGCTTTTTACGCGGCTTTTTTACGCGGATTCCGGAATTTACGCGGTTTTTTACGCGGATTCCGGAATTCACGCGGTTTTTTTACGCGGATTCCGGAATTTACGTGGTTTTTTTTACGCGAATTCCGGAATCTACGCGGTATTTTTTTTTGCCCGGATTTCATTTATTTATTTATTTATTTATTTATTTCGTCAAGCAAATGTAGACTACAGTTATAATAATACAATGCTTTCTTATATTCTATACATTATTTCCAGTAGTTAGTCGTTTTTTTATTTGATTTCTGCCCATGGTGATGTCGATATTTTCGCAGTGCTGGTTATAGTGACGCATCATGCGATTTATTGGGCCATTTTTTGAGTAGTTTGTTCTGTGAGAATTTTCCGAAAATATTTTACGATTTCTTAATTGACGACTGGGTGCATAAAAATTTAGTTGTGATAATAATTGAGTAGATTGCACGCGTTGAGAAATAATGTCATTGATAAAATAAAGCATTGAAAGATCGCGGCGTTCTTTAAGTGCTTGTATGTCTATAAGCATGCAGCGTGCTTCATATGATGGCAAGGGAAATGATGTCCAATTTAGCTTACGAAGCGCGTACAAAAGAAATTGTTTTTGGACAGATTCAATGCGTTCTTCATGTGTGGCAATATGGGGATTCCATACAATGCTACAATATTCCAGAATTGGTCGGACGTATGTAATATATAATAGTTTGATTGTATATGGGTCTTGAAAATTGTGGCCGAAGCGTTTTATAAAGCCCAGCATACTATTTGCTTTGTTGATAATTGTATTATAATGTTCTATGAATGGGAGTTTGGAGTCTAAGATTACGCCTAGGTCCCTAACGATTTTGCATTTTTCTACTGGTTGGTTTCCTAAGAAAATGTTTGTTGGTGGTGTTACTGTTTTTCTGCTAAAGGCTATTGAATTACATTTTTTAATGTTGAGTTGTAATAGGCTTTTGTTGCACCAAGTGTAGAATACATTAATTTCGTTCTGGAATATTTCGAAGTCTTCTGCATTGGTTATTTCTATAAAGAGCTTCATGTCATCAGCATATACAAGCACATGTATTGACTTAAGAAGAAAGGAAATGTCATTTACGTATAATATAAAAAGAAGAGGGCCCAGGTGGGAACCTTGAGGAACCCCAGAAGTTACTTCTATTGGGTTTGAAAAGGAATTTTGAAAGCGGACTATTTGTGTTCGTTTTGTTAAGTATGACTGCAGCCATTCCAAAAATTTTGTTTCAGTTCCGTATTTTTCGAGCTTGAAGAGTAATAATGGTATGTCGATTCTGTCAAATGCCTTGCTAAAGTCCGTATAAAGAGCTTCTACGTGGTTACCGTTGTCCATTACAGTCAGAGCGAAAGTTATGAATTCCAAAGATTTGTGGTAGTTGATCGGCCTTTGTAAAAGCCGTGCTGTTGAGTTTTAATTTGGTGTTTTACTTGTTGAAAGATTTTTTCATTAAATATTGATTCAAATAATTTTGGAATGCATGAAATAATGGCAATCCCACGATAATTACGAATGTCAGATTTAGCGCCAGATTTGAAAATTGGCACTAAATTTGAAGTTTTCCAGAGTTCTGGGAAAATTCCATTCTTCAGGGACATGTTAAAAAGGTGTTGTAAGGGTGTAGATAGTTGTTCTGCCAAATTTTTGAGAAAAATTGGAGCTATTCTGTCAGGTCCAGGACCTTTCGTAGCGTCTAAATTTTTAAGTGCGTTTTGAATTTCGAATTCAGATATTTGATTGACAGATAAAGAATTCGAAAATTCAGGAAAATACGGGAAGTATTCGCGGTCGCGATCTGTTTCTTCATATGTGGTGTAAATTTCTTGAAAAAAAGTGGCAAAAAGACTACATATTTCATTACTAGTTTGTCCTACATTACTGTCAAGATGCATTCGTGATGGAAAGTTGTTACTTTTTAGTTTGGTTTATACGTAATTAAAGAAGTTCTTTGGGCAAGACTTGATTTGATGCTCGATTTTACGATTATGTCCTTCATGTGCAATTTTAATGGCTGCGTCAAGTTGACAGCAAATTTCTTGGTAATTTTGAAGATTTTTGCTATTGTTGTCTTTTTTGTATATTTTATGTGCTTTTTGTTTTCTATTTTTTAGGTTCTTCAATTGTGGATTAAACCACACTGGATATTTGTTGGTGTTCGTTCGTCTTTTTTTTTTAGAGGTACATTTTCTGATATAATTTGATTAATTATTTCATAAAATTTTGTTACTTATTCGTTGACATTTCCTTCTTTACAAATTATACTACGCCAATTTATTATGCGAAGTCTACGTTTGACTTGTTCGAAGTCAGTTTTGTGGTATTCCGGTACATCCTCGTACTCGCAGTCGCTGGGGTACGAAGTGTTATTCATTACTATTGAATATTCAATTGCTGTGTGGAATGCTTCATTTTTCCAGATGGGAGTCAATGATGCATCTACACAGAAGTCTTCAGTGCAGTTTGTGAATAATAGGTCTAAATAAGTATTTTGTTTGTTTTTGACATGATTGATTTGATATAGACCGAGTTCTGAGGATTTGCCAAAAAGATACTGCAGTGTTTCGTTTTCGCCTACGACTGGGAGTAAGATAGATTCATTTTCAATGTCTACAATAAAGTCTGCATTACGTTGGTTGAAGTCGCCATAGACATGCAGTTTTACTTCTGGTTTCATGTTAGACATAATAGATTCTAGAGTTTTGAAAAATAATTCATACGAATGTTTATGAGCATGTTTCGGTGGAAAGTACACGGAACAGAAGATATGTTCTTTCCCAGCAATAAATGCTTTGGCCCATACGTGTTCAAATTCTTTATATTTGTCGGATATTATTTCTTCAGAAGTAAAGTCTACATTAATGGCAATGAGGACTCCACCGCCTGACTTTTTTTGACTGGTAGACAAATTCCGATCGTGCCGGAATACATTGTAATTGTTTCCAAATACTTCTTCGCTTCTTACGCTTTCGTCCCAGCTACTTTCAGTTCTTAAAATTATTTTAAAAGATGACGGCAATAGATTTTGTTGAATTTCTTTCATTTTGCTTGGGCTTTTCATGCGATTGAAATTCTGACAATAGATAAGAATCTCAGTCGCATTCTGTCGAGGAAGCGAAGAAGTGTTAGTCAAGTTATTACTTATGTTTAAATATAATGGTTCTGCCTCAGAAGAGGGCGTCCTTACTTGCGAAAATTTGTACTAAATTTATTTACACTTTCGCGAAGTTGTTGAAGACGGTGCGTGCGTTCATTTGATAAAAAATGACGATATGATTGAAGGTCGGCTACTGCTTCGGCTGGCGTGAGTCCATATTCCTGATGGACTTCAATAAAGACGCGTTGGAGCTGTTCTGGAGATGTCGGCAGTCCTTCGGATGCGAGAAGCATTCTTATACTGGTTGGTGTCATTCCTTCTACGCATACAGATGATGGTTGGTCCTTCATGTATGCGAGATATAGGCGTGTAATATGCATTACTTTTGGGTCGCGGAGTCTAGCCTTCAAAAAGCGCTCGTCGCCATTCGATGATTGCTGCGTAAGTCGGACGATTGGTGGACGCATGGGGTCAAGTTCAAATTGGCTGTCTTGCGGTGCTGATTGTATGCTGGCGTTGCTGGCAGGAGCCGGTGCAGAATTTTCATTGTTAGTTGCATTTTTTTCTGTCCTATATGGGTTGATAGTTTCGCCTTTTTGGAAATTTATAAATTTTGATGTTATGTCTGAATTCGGCGGCCCAGCAAATTGAACGCGTGCAGCTGCCAGGAGGTCTTTGTCCGAGGGTAATGGTTGTTTTGGCATTTCAGCAATTTTCTTTGAGTTGCAGGCGAAATGGTTTATTCCGTGTTTATAGGTGTTACTTATGCTGATAGGGTTTGAGTTTTCCTGCTGACGTTTGCGTTGCTGCATACGTTTACGAGCGGCCTTTTCTGCTTGCTTTTCCTGCATGCGTCTTTTACGCTGTCTGGCGTCATATTCAGTCCAGTCGCGTTTCCATACTTTTTTATTGCCAATTAGGCGCCAGCCTGATGTGAAATTTGGAGTACGGTGTTCTTCTGAGTCCGATTCTGGAAGTGGCAACGAAAGGCGAAGTTCTTCAGCCAGACTGGGATGATTGTCTGTTTTTGGCTGGAGTGAATTCGATTCTTTGAGCGCTTTTAATTCATTAATTAGTTCCTGCGCCGTTGTACTGCAGTTTGTTTTCTTATTTTGTATAGCTTCTAATTGGTGTTCCATATTGTCAATTTTGGATTCTATATTAGTAAATGCTTTTTCCAGGTGCTGTTGTATGTTCTTTGTGTGCTGTCGGTTTTCTTTGCTAATGTCCGATATGTCCGATATGGAGTCATGGCCAAGTTCGCCGAACAGCGTCGAAATGCGATTTATGGTTTTTGCCGACGCATTGTTTGTGTTAATATTTACTTTTTTAATTTCCGTCTTCAATTCAGAAAGCAGTGTATTGATACTGTCCAGTGTGTCGTGCGTTACAGTCAGGTTAGGAAGTTGACTGATTATTGAATGATTTGATTTGATTTGTGATTCAATACTTTCTGTTAAAATTTTCTGGTGCTGGATGAGCTTCTTCAGTTGGAGTTGGTCCATGAACTGTTCCTGGCATTCTATGCATAAGGGCAGCATGAATGAACGCAGTAGTTCTTCTTGGTTTCTACGGGTTCCTACGCAGGCAGCGTGGAAGTGCCTTTTGCATATTCGGTTCCCCTTCACTCGGAATTCAAAATTAACGATGGTTTTTTTTTACGCGGATTCCGGAAGTTACGCGTTTTTTTTTTACGCGGATTCCGGAATTTACGCGTTTTTTTTACGCGGATTCCGGAATTTACACGTTTTTTTACGCGGATTCCGGAATTTACGCGGTTTTTTTTACGCGGAACGTATCCCCCGCGTAAAAAGCGACTTTAGTGTATATTTTTTTGGATAGACATAATTATCATCTACAACTTTGCTGACGACATCACACTGATCAAACGAGCGTTTCGACTCTAGAAATACTTGTAATCATTATTGCCTTCCCAACATAGCATTTTTCTATAGGTTCTTAAAAATGAGACATGTGTCAAAAAATTAAACCAACAGCACATAATAGAACCTTTCGCCCATATAAACAACTCATGAAAAACAATTCAAATACACAAAAAAATCAACAACAGATTTATATCAATATTTCATTTTAATTGTCGTTTACCGTATATTTTTCGATTTGCAAGTTTTCCAAAGTTTAACGAACCTTGTAGAGAAAATTTACATAACCGTCAACTTCGACAATAATTTCAAAAATCTCCAATGTCATTAGGTCATGCTTGGAAATGAAATTGAA